>NC_062193.1:2819798-2974798 GCF_912470025.1 Vespa velutina | reverse complement strand
GGAAAGTGGAGGAAGGTGGAAGGATGGAAGTGGAAGAAGTGGTAGCGCTCCTTATCCCGGCTCTCTGCATGCGTCCTTGTCTCTTTGGTCGCCGAATAGCAGCGCGGTTACTCACAAATCCTTCGACGACGCGGCTTCCTGAGCTCCCGCTCGAAGCGGAGCCGCGTCTCCCCGCCCCTCCCGATCCCTTCCATGGCTCCGCCATTAGGACCGCCCTCGTAACCGTGAGACGTAACCAAGAGAGCGCATCCCTCTTCGCCCACGCGAAGAGCACGAGCGCGCGACCTCGGCCACCTCTACCCTCTTCCTTCTCCTCTTCCTCCTCGCCTATCCTTCTTTCTCGCCATAAACCTTACCCCCCGCGGCAGCGGTAGCTGCTATACCTACCACGAAAGAAAGACGATCTTAGAGAATTTCAAAAAGAATCGCGCGTCTTTAAAAATGAATCGCGAATATATTTTTTTCTAAATAATTTCATCGAGAAACGAAGGAAAGATTGAAAAGACAAAAAGTCGAGAATTATCGTAGGAGGAGGAAAAGAGAAACATAAGAAAAAGAAGAAGAAGAAGAAGAAAAGGAAGAGGTGGAGGAGGAGGAGACGGAGGAGACGTGGAAGAGAGCGAAGAAGAGCGGGGGCTGACGCGATGCCGCGGGGGTTCCCAGGGCACGTGGGAAATGCACAGTAGTCCGTCGTATAGTCGTCCTACCCCCACCTAGACGACTCGCTCACTCGCGCGGCTTCGGGTCCGCGAGCTACCCCCACCAAACGTACCGTCGCGACTTCCCCCACTGGTATCACGAGTCCCAGCACGGACCCAGACACGACGTAGAGCTCTCGGAGCCACGCCCATTAAAATCTCGCGGTATCGTTTCATTGGGCGATCCCACGCGGACGCGACGATTGCCTCCCTCGCGAGATCTCGATTCACTGCCGACTCTTCCTTCTCCTCCTCCTTCTCCACTTCTTCTTCTTCTTCTTCTTCTTCTTCTACTTCTTCTTCTTCTCTGTTTCTGCTGCTGTTGCTACTAACGTTAAAGCTAAAGGGGAAAGGGGACAATGAGCAACAAAGAAAACGCCGACGAAACGCGAGGGTGGATTCCGATCCTTCCAGCCACTGCTCGACCTCGACGTATGTTCGACGAAGAAAGAGATAGAAATGAAGATGGAGTTTGATGAAGCAATAACGATAATCATGAAAGTAAGAAAGAAAGAAACAAACAATTTTTTCTTATATAAAACGAATACTTTTATAACCCCGATTATTTTTATCAATGAGATCTTATTTCTATAAGGAAATATTTATCCTATGAATTCGACGCTCTCGTTATTGAAAAAGAAAATGATAAAAGAAAAAGATCATCGCAGGAAAAACGAAAAAACTGGTTCTCGAAGGTTATCATCGCGAGATTGGTTTCTTACAAAAAAAAAAAAAAAAAAAAAAAAAAAAAAAAAAAAAAAAAAAAAAAAAAAAGAGAGAAAAAAAAGAAAAAAGAAAAATAAAAAAGAGACAGAAGAAGAAGAAATGAAAAAGAAAAAAATAGGGAAAAGAACAAAAAAAAGATAAAGAAAAAGAAAAGGAAAGAAAAGAAAAGAAGAGGACGCGTATTCGGTGAGTCGGCGGATCACAGAGGTGCCGCCTTGTTGGCGCAGGAAACGGAAACTGGCGGAAACAAAGGCTCGACAAACAGACGGCTTCCCGTAGGGAATGTTACCAGGGCAAATAGCGCGCGCGTCCGCCTAGCTCGCTATCGCGTTCGTCGGCTGCTTCGGGCCAGGCTCGCGACAAATATTGTCACGAGTCTTCCGAGCAACGAAAAGAAAGGAATCCCACCTTGTTTCATGGTATACCTTTCGACCGATAGATTAGGTACCTAGGAATTGGTACTGTAAACTACCTTTCTCTCTCCCACTTTCTCCCTTTTCCATCTTTGTTTCTCTCTCTCTCCCTCTCTCTCTCTCTCTCTCTCTCTCTCATCTCGACGAGATAACGAGGAAAGGACCGATCAGACGATTTCTTTACTTTGTATTGACATTTTGACAAAAAGTTTATATAAAAATATCTCGAGGAATTTAATAAAACGATAAATTCTTTCGTTCCATTTTATTATTGTAATCGTTTTAAATAAATGTTTTACCTTAATTTTTACTCCTGTCGTGTTTCTTTCAATTATCGTGTAATCACGTCGATCACCGTAATAAAATCACAAATCGATAATCCTCGCGTTTAGAGGAAGGATCTTGTTGACTTTATTTTGTATTATCCTTAGAAAAGGTTGTTCCTCGTAAGGTATATAAATTGGCATAGGACAAAGCCACGAATAATCGTGGACATCTTCGCTTCTTCTGTGCTCTGGCAATGCCGCTTTCATCACACATATATACATACATATACATATATATATATACACACATAGATACATACCTACATGTGTACATGTTACGTTCCGGCCGCAAATCTACGAGCGACTTAAGCTTTATTGCGAGTGCCGTAAAAGCCGAGCACGGTTTTCGACTCGTCGTCCATGCCGCCTCATCCCCTTCATTGCCTTTTACGAACATGACACACACACACACACATACTTAGGTATATATAGATATATGTATATATATTTTTTTTTGTTATTCTTTTTCGAATAACTTTCGATAAGTCGATAAGATGAAGAACGAGAAATGTTTTAAGAATTTCGAAAGGAAAATATTAAAAATATTAAAACAAATGTGCCGGAAGATTCGTGTTAGCTCCATTTCGGAGAATAGGCCAACTGGAAGATACTATAAAGAAATAATATGTGTGTTGGAACAATAAGGCGCGGCTTTTCAACGTACAAACGTCGTGTTATTAATATCGCTAATAACACCCAACGCTAATCTCGTCAACTAATCTTGTCGCGTTTCGCGATAAGGAGAGGAGCATAATGACAGGTATCGTCGTTAATCCATCTACATAGGTGTGTACTCATCGTCATGTACGTGAAACGACTGGGAAAAAAAAAGGAAACAAAGAAAAAACTTTTGCAGAACTTTTTTTTACGCGACATCATTAATAATTATTAGCGTAAGAGATAATGCGTCGTGTGACGACGAAAATTATCTCTTTTAGTCTTCGTACATTTCTTTTTTTCACATTTATCTCTCTCTCTCTCTCTCTCTTTCTTTCTCTCTCTCTCTCTCTCTCTCTCTCTCTCTCTCTCTCTATCTCTATCTCTATCTCTATCTCTATCTATCTCTATCTCTATCTCTATCTCTATCTATCCATCTATCTATCTATCTATCTATCTATCTATCTATCTAATTCTGTTTGTCATTCTTAAAATTATAGTGAACGAGGATAGAATTCTACTTCATCGAGGATTTAAATATATCGGAAGATTTCTTCCGATGAGAAATTGAGGTCTGGTCAATTCATTGAATGGATCAATTTTTTAAAAAGATACAAAGGAAGAAAAAACAAATATTTTTGAAAAAATAAAGGAAGAGAGAAAATAGTGAACTCGAGAGAGGTATGAACTCTAATCGCTCTTAATACACGAATCTTTTAATACGTTCTTCTCGTGCCGTAAAGTTAATAACGCTTTTATAACTCTCTCTCTCTCTCTCTCTCTCTCTCTCTCTCTCTCTCTCTCTTTCTCTTTCTCTTTGATTCTCTTTCTCTTTTTTTTCTCCCCTTTTATCTACGAGAAGTTTAGATGTGTGTACGAACATACACATTAGAAGTTGCAAGCTTTATACGTCAGACTCGCGCGACTCACTCGTGTTGGGATTTGCTTTCGTCGCTTTACCGGATTTACCGACAGACTCTCGCTCAGTGAAACACGCCCATGTTTGACTTGGCTTTTGAGTTACGCCGAAATTTTCAGAGAAAGACGCCGTCGTCGCCGCCGCCACTACAGCCTCGGGCGAACTTATCATCGTCCGGATTCTCTCTCTCTCTCTCTCTCTCTCTCTCTCTCTCTTTCTCTCTCTGTTTCTTTCTCTCTGTCTTTCTCTCTTTCGGTCTCTGTCTTTCTCTTTCTCTTTCTCTAATGACACAACGAACTTAAACGCACGCGCTGCAATGCAAGAGAGGGAATAGATTGTTTGTCGATTTTTAGTCATCTCTCCGCACCATAAAGCCGTCGACGAGCTGCACCAAGAAACGATCGTAAAATCCGAATGCCTCTTATTCCATTCGGAACACGAAACAACCTCTCTCTCTTTTTGTCTGTCTCTCTCTCTTTCTCTCTCTCTCTCTCTTTCTCTCTCTCTCTCTCTCTCTCCAGCTTTGCTCTCTTCTACAGATGCTAAATAAAGTTGTTATAAACTTTCGAAAGATGATCCATCTAGATTTGAAAGGTACGTTAAATTGATCTAGACAAAAAATCTTTTTTCTTTCACAACTTTCCGAAAAAAAGAAGAAAAAAAAATAATTTCGAAATAAAGAAGAAAAAAAAACAAGAAGGTGAACATATTTTTTTTTAATTAAATGTTTTTAATTAAATTTTTTTCTATTTGAACTTGCCGATTATGAAAATCAATGCAAGGTGATATTAATATTTCTAAATGCTCGATATTCGTATTATGTCAAACAAATTTCATCAATTTGTATTACAAAACATTTTAATTTCGTTTTCAAAATCGAGTAGTATCGATTCTGAATAATCGATTGTTAGACTTGTAGCGCTATCTAGCGTATGATATCGCGTAGAACGTTCAACGTCGTACGTTGAACGGTATTGCATACCAACAGGTGCATCGACGGACTTGACTTGCAACGTCATCTGACAGAACACATTGGAACTATTATTGTGATTCTGTATCTCCTCCTCTTCTCCCCATTGATAGGCAAAATTCGTGCATGCGTGTATAAGAAAATCAAAAAGCCTATCTCCGTATTACGTCACACCATAATATTAGATATGTCATTTTGAAAAATATTACGAGTTTACGTGTGTAAGAAATTTTCTTAGAATTAATCGATTATTTTACTTATTACTATTGCACATTCTTTCAACTTTTAATTTTTGGACCTCCATAATTTTTTTCTCTTTTTTATAGAAAAAGTATATCACGCGAAATCTTTTGTTCATATCATAATATTAGAAAAAAAAAAATCTTACGTTCGTATCAATTCTATAGATTGATAGATAACTCTTTCCCTCTCTCTATCACTATTTCCCTCCCACTTTCTAACAAGCTAAAAGAAAAATCTTTATCTTTGTTCTGTAAATGTGGCCCCCCTGCATAATACAACTGACGTTAGTACCCTCCATGACTAAAAATAGTTAATGGTACACGAACATGGTGTCTATTGGTTTGACGTTTCAATGATTTTTATGTTTAGTTTTCAAATGTGTAACTCCGGTTTACTAATAGATAAATCATATTGTAAACATGTTAAGATAAAAATCGTAGCTTATCATTTATTCTTCTTAGATTTTATTACATTATCTTGAAACTTAACGCCTATTACGTCTGTTCCATAAAATGTTCCTGCGATCGGATCTGTAGAAAGTGATTCCTATGTGTAAAATGAAAATGTTGGATATTTTTTCATTATCATACTTCGTTTCTACTATCGAACGAAGGACACCGAAAAAAATTTTCAATTTCACAATCGATCAGGTAAATGTATTTCTTTTAATTAAAAATTTAAATATTTAACTCCTCCTTTTTCTTTATCGATGTGCAATTCTTGTTTTGATTAAATGAGTCGATTTTTATAAGCGTTAATTTTCTTACATTTATTTACTTATTTATATATATATATATATATATATATATATATATATATATATATATATATTCCATTATAGTTTCATTCTTGATTAAATTGAAATAACATTGTAACATCTTGTATATTTGTATTTAGTATATTGTGTAACTCATACATACACCATATACGTATCAATAGCTTATATATTTAAATTTCTTACTAACGAATAATAATTGATCAAATGATAAGCCAAAATCAAATGTTACGTCAAACCATATTCTTAATGATATATGGTCATTATATAGAAGACTAAAGACGTTGATTTGAAAAGATATTTATGTATGGATTTCAGTACTTTACACAGAAGTGAACTGGGTGATCTGTGACAATATGTGTGTGAAAAGATAATTTAAAATGAGGTTCAACAAACAAGAGTTATTGACCCTGGCAACTCAGCCGTCTCAAAAATTTGAAAAGGAAGGTGTTTTATACGTTCGTGAACGCCAAGAAGGATTTTTTCGCAGAACTGAGAGTGAGTCATCCTATATTTTAGAAATATTTAATATTGTTATGCATATTGCAATGTCCTGGAACTCTATATTCTAGCATATAGAGATATGCATGTTTATTTGTCCCATAACTTGTATTATATATATACATATATATATATATATATATATATATATATATATATATATATATATATGTTTTCTCAGGCACAATAAATCTAAGCGATATATAAACATATCATTCTTATGATATAATGATAAGCCTATTACATAGATAATAATCTTCAATGTATATCATTAGTGCAGTGTATGAATTTATAAAAAATTAATATTAAATCTATAGTTTACATCCTATATATAGACATTTATATATTATGCATTATAATTGTTGCCCCTTTCTTTTACCAATATACTTTTACTGAGCATGAACAATATCGCATACTATTTGTTGTAAAGTTATCATTTCATGGCAATTTCAAGTTTGTTCTTGGTCAATTTTTGAATGGATGTAATGTAATGATTTAAAAAACCAACAAAATATGCTTAGAAATATGCTTGCAATGTGTGACAGATAAATATATATTTTAGAGTAATTATTCTATAATGATATATAATGATATATAATGATATATAATAATGTATTTCATAATTTCAGATATTATAGCCCTTAGAAATGTTGATAAAATATTATCTTCCATTAAATAAGAATGCATGTATTAAATAATTTGCTGAAAATAATTTATTCCATTACTACTATAATTTATATAAAAATTAGCTGTATTTGATAATGCAATACCTTGGTGAATAATAATAGTAATAGTAATTTATTTTTAGGAAGTTAAAAAAAAGCTACTTATCATTTCCCTACTTTTCTACATCATAAAAAAGAAAGAAAACTCGATGCACAAATCCTGTATTAATAAATAATGATTTAAGACATTCATTTAGAAAAGTGAGAACTTCCTTCATTATTATAAATGCTAAGAAAATTCTATGTGTTTAATATTAGCTATTTCCAAATGATCAGAGCTGCTGACTTATATTCAAGTATAGAAATATTTTGACATATTGTAGAATGACCTTGCAAGTAAAAGATTTAATTTAAAATAAATATTTTTAATTCCTAGGAACTAGTGCAATGTTGTTAATTACTTGCATATAGTATTATACTAACAAAAATGATAACACAGTTCATTATAAAAATCACATTTAACAAAAAGTCCTATTCGTTCTCTTAATTTAGGGTTATGTAGGCAAATGAATATGTCAGATTATTGATCATCAAAACTTTAACACGTTATTTCTTATCAATTTAAGTTTTACAAGATATTAAAAGTAGAATAATCAATCTCAATTCATATTATAAATTTATCCTGAGCACTTACATATCCCTATAACAAAGTAGATTTATGTTATGCATTTCACATATGATACACACAGATACATATGTATGTTCTTAGATTTTGATTAATGATTACCAGTACCTCCATACAATTTCCAGGTACAGGTAAAAATCTTGAGAACAAAAGACAAAAAGGGAAAACACATAAGACTCTACGAGACCTCAGTTGCGTTACAGCCAGCACGAGTAAAGGTACATTCGAGTGCATTTTACCATTATGTATCACAATCATATATCATAACATACCTCTCATCTAACTAATGTTCCCAAGGTAGTCGACAATCGATACCTTACAATTGATATCTTAAAAAATTGCACAATAATTTTGATCATTCTAATGTTTACATTTGTTTCTTTTTCCATTGATGTATCCAAATATATTTAGAAATATTATATTAGATCAGAGTGTTCAAGTAACATAATTAGCCTCACATATTTTGCTTAAAAATGATTAATGATTTTTGATTAATAAAAAATAAATTTTTTCACTTGTAGCAATCAGTGCATGTCGTAAATTTAAATTATGCTTATAGAGCTTATTAGAAGAAACATGACTTTGCATGTATTTAGTAAAAGCATGAGTGATATAGTTGTTTGCTAAAGATTCTATTTTTTATTTACCTGCTACACCTATATTTAAACAATTATTGAATTAAACATTATTATAAATTTTATATCAATTACCCCAATATAATCTATACCCCACTGTTATTTTTTATATCTGTATAGTAATTATTAGAGTGGTATAATTTATTCTGCACACACAAGATGGTAGATTAGGCATTAATGTTTTAACACAAATGCTTCATATAAAAAAAAATGTACCATAACTGTTAGAATATTTCTGTATCTTTGATAACAAAATTTACAATGTTCATATGAGAAAGCTCTTAGAGGTGTGCATCGATAAATATGAATCAATGTTTAAACAATAAATATACTTTGGTCATACCATATTGACAATAGTGAAATATCTTTTTTTTAATCTAACTTTATAAGTATCGAAAAGTGCTTTCTTGCAAGAATAATTGTTTTAATTAATTGAAAAAAAAAAAAAAAAAAATAAATTAAAAAATAAAAGAAAGGAAAAAACATTATATAATATTAATATACAGAAAAACTAACTATATATGTTTTATAATTTGTTTCACAGTAAGTCTAGAACGATGGTGCAGGTTAAGAGGAAACCTCCTATTTTATTTCAAATCAAGAGAACAGTGGTCAGAGCCTCTTGGTGTTATTATTCTGGAACAGTGCTGTGTCCGATTGGATCAACCTACAAATCAAATTCCATATGGATTCAGCATAGGTAAGATTTTTAATGAACTCAATATTTCATTATATTCATAAACGAAAAGAATTGAAGAAATTGTAAATATTTCTTTCAGTATTTGATGGTGGGTTGTTCCAACAATTGGGAGCAAACTCAGCTGAAGAACGAGATAGCTGGTTACAAGCATTGCAGTTAGCTAGCTATGAGTGTATGCGCAGTCAACTCTTAGCATTGAGACAACGCATAGAAGCTTTTAGTGGTCACAAACATGATACTGACATACATATGCTGAGGTTACAGCGTGGGATTTTTACAGGTTGAAATCGACTTTAATTGACACCCTGAATAATGAAAATATTTATTTATTAGAATCATTTTACTTTAGATCCTGCAGAAATACCAATGTGCGAGGTATCTCTAGCATGCGATAATCTTTTATGCGATGGACATGGTCGACCTCCTAATCCTGTTTTAGAAGTAGACGTTCAATTGAAGCGTTCAAAGACATGGATCAAATATGCACGAACGGAAGTTGTCGAGGTATTGATTTTTATTTTGATATCAAATTCCAAGGACAGACTTGTTCACTATATACCTTACAGAGAAGTAGCAATCCAGGATTTTTAACAACTGTGAGCTTTAGAGCAAGCGATGGTCTTAGCTCTGATACGAAAGTACGAATAACAGCCTATGATGTCAGAGAAAGAGTAAGTCAAACGGCAACACCAATAGGAAGTTCGATAGTAACCTTCAACGCAATCCAAGATACACCTAGATTACGAATACCCTTAAAATCCGCTAAAACAACTACTGTTGGGTTTTTGACAATTAATGTATGGAATCTGGAAGCTGAAGACAAAGGAAATAGTACAGAAAGTACACCTTCTAGAAATATTCCAAATACAAACAGTCAGCAGGTAGCTTGGACAAGTGTTTACAAATAATTTTCACAAACAGTATTTAGTAATATTTTAAGTAGTGGGTGTTTTTTTTTCTTTTTTTTTTTTTTTTACATTAACGAATTACTAATTCTACTCGTATCTGCATAATTCAAAAAGAAATAATAATTAAATTTATTTATATTGGAGTTACAGGTTTTATCGCATAGACGGTCGCAATCATTACCTCCAAGATTAGGAACTAAAATAAAACTTCCACATCAAGGACAATTGAAATTATTATTTGCCAATCCATTCATTCAGACATATAGGTGTGTAATGTATATAAGTTTTATAATTGAATGTAAAATAAATACTTTAGGAAAAATATTTGATAACGTTTGTAACTTTAATACATAGGTTTCATTCAGGCCTGGGTGGGGACATATGTGTACATGAAATTATGGCAGAAAGCAAATTATGCTTTCAGTTTCCACAACATTTACTGTAAGTAGTACTTTCTTTTAACTATCCATGATTTCTTTATCGATAATAATAATAATAATAATATAAATGATAACAGTGGAATTTGGATACAAGAGGAGAAAGAATTACTTCAAGAAGTAGCTGGTATGGGCGAATTAAGAGAACCATGGCATACAAAACAAGTTGAATTACTCGATCGCCATCTTCATCTTTTACATTTATATTCACAAGCCAAGGAGAATTTAGCGGATTTTAAAGGTAATTAAAATATATCGTATTTCGGTGTACGTAATAACATCGAATTTTTTTTTTTTTTTATAAATTAATTTTCATTCATGCAGGAAGTTATTTCAAGCAATCATCTCGTAGAAATGATCGAACATTGGAATTTGCACCTTTAAATTTGCATCTTCAAAGAATGTGGGTTCATAATGATACATTGAATAAATGTGGATTTTATGATTTTGTCAGTGTAGGCGCATTTACTGCCCATTCTCACAAGAGTAAAAACGGTGGACTGATAAGGTAACTATTGTCATTAATTTAATCCTTATATAATAGAAATAATAAACAAAATAAAACAAAAAATTTTCAGACTTGTACAAGCACTTAAAGAATCTCCAACGCGAGGAAATCAATTGTATCAAGGAACATCGAAAATAATTATGGCACACGATGCCATTCAGGCTATCAAACAATTAAGAAGAGATGTCGTAGAAGCAATGCGTTCTCTGATGAAACTTGCCAAACGAAAGCAAACTAGCGGTATGTTACCAATATGTGAAGATATGATAACAAAGACAAGAATATTGCTTAGCCTTTGGGATCCAGGCCTTGTGGAAGAAGCTTTGACTTTCCTAGAAGAGCATAAGGTAGCGAAGGTTCAAGAAGAAACGAACGAAGATAGCTCTTTATTAGATTTCAAAGTTAATCAATCCTTGTCTCCATTTAAACGAATCACGCAACAACTTAATTTTGATCTAAAGAGTCCCGATTTTGATGATTTCGTTACTCCCGATACCCCAGAATGTATGCAAGATACTTGGTGCGAAGAAAATACAAAAAACAACTATGCTTCTTTGACATTTAGAAATAGCATAAATTGCGATAACATCGAAAATACTACTACTACATCTACTACTACTACTACTACTACTACTACTACTACCACTACTGTTACTGCTCCTACTACTGCTACTACGGTTACTACTACATCTACTACTACTGGAACGACTGCAACTACCACTACTACCACTACTACTACGCAAGAAGATAAAGAAGACTTCGTTATATTTCCAGAAGTAGAAAATGATCAGGATATAAAGGAAACGGAAGCCACGGAAAATGGCAATCACGAGGTAAGCAATAATAACGACGACGATGAAGAGAAATATGACATCAAAAAGGATACCGATAAAGGCAAACGTTTCTTGGACATGAAAAAAATGTGTAACTCTCCGTCTGCAAATTATTATAAACCGACGGACGAGCCGGAACCCTGGGATCTCACACAGCTAAACATTGAAGCGAGTGTGATGTGCCTGGTATCAAAAGTCAAATTCCTTTGCGGTAGATGCAGCAGTCCAGCTGTACGTTTACGTAACAAAAATAGTTTAGGACGATCGCAGAGTCTCAAGGGATGTCTGTCGAACAATCGAAACAATGCAAGTGTTGTGACAATTCAGCCTAAGAATGCGTTGCAGAGCGAAGAATCAAGTAAGTTGCTGGACAATTCACACAACTCCATCTCACGACAGCAACCAAGTCCCGGAATGGAAAAGTCAACGCCAGCTTTCTCCAAAGCCAAAGAAGGTAAAGAAATTAAAGCTAGTACGAACACGTCATATAATCGTTCAAATTCGTTTTATATGTACATATATCATTATTTTTCAATACTTAGCTATTTCTCTCCCTACATGCACACATATGTATATCCTCATAAATGTCATCATGTAAACATCGAAGTTAGTTGTCACTGAAAATATTATCAGTCGCGCGCGCGAGCAACTTGGTATTTATAAGACTTTCTTATTCAGAAAAAAAGTTTTTCTAAGAAACGTACAATGTGTAACTTTATCAGGGACTACTGATATTTATTGTAATACGTCTTCCGATAAAGTGTGCCAAGCTGTTGACTCAATGACAAGAGTGATTAAAAGTAATTCTGGACAGAGGAACAAGTTTATCGAAGGTCTAGACTTTGCATCGATCGTAGACTGGACGAGTGAACTTAGACCAAGTATGAAAAAGCTGCGCCAGGCTATGGATGGGCTTCTTAAAACTGCAAGGCTCACACATTCGGTATTCCGAGTTCAAGAGGATGCCAAGACAGCTCAACGTGCTTGTAACGTCCGATATAGACGAGACGTTTGTTTCAGTCAGGCAGTAAATTTATTTATCAACATATTCTCCTTCTAAATCTCCAAATTCTCAAATTATTATATTCATCAAAATTAATTTTCAGCTTACATCGTTAGTGTCTAGTATCATGGCAAAACTATGGTGTCAAAGGCCTGATCCAATGTTTCTATTAATTTTGACGACTCTTGGGCCTCTAGTTTCATTTGAGGGACTTCTCAGTTATTACGGCGATGAGATTGATATGTGGGGAGATATGGCGGTTGCTGTTGAAGATATGCATACCGTTACGTTTACTTTATCTAGACGTGGTATTCAGCCTAGGTATAAATCATAATTTTAACATTAATTGTTCAATTTGTCCATTTTAACATTAATTGTTCAAACATTGTCCTATTTGATTTCTATATTGTCTATTTGTTTCTATAGAATCGAAGACATGGGCTACACGCCCTTTCAACTTCCATTACCTTGCGTAGTCGGTTCTCGGACCGCTTTGACAGTAATACTTCCAGTACCAGATGCTATATATTCTTTATTGCCATTAGTACCTTCCTCAAGACAGACCTTATCCTTCAACGTGACACCTGTATTCTTCAATATAGGTATTAACGAAATGGCATCCTTGGCTGAAAGTCTTGGTACTATTAAACCACAAGAAAAAAGTAATATTGATAATTTCGATAGACTGAACGAATATTATTTAAGATTCAAAAAACTCAATTTGCCTACGGAACCAGCATCTACTCGGCGTGAGTATAACTAATGTTATATTTTCATAATAAATTTTCATAATAAATCATTCAAATATCTCATATTTTTTAGTTGGTACGAAATCTGCTTTGAGTCATACATTAGCCGACATGATGTTAAATTTAAAAACAGCGGTTCATGCTAAGGTGAATAAAAACGTCGAGATATTACAATTGTCTTCGCAAATATGTCGACGTATGCGTGGCTTGAGATTTACCAGTTGCAAAAGTGCCAAAGATAGGACTGGCATGTCGATCACTTTAGAACAGGTAAACATATTATCGACGGAGTATCATTTAGCGGAGCACGAGTTTACAAGAGCGCTCGATTGTATGCGAAGGTAAATAAAACTTGTTATTTATCGAATCCGTATATTATGCTCGTAACCGGCATTGTTTATATCTCATTCCAGCGAAGGATGTCGACGCGAGAACACATGGAAGAATATCGGAGTACGGAAATACGCGTTCAACAGTCTACAGATTTTAACTTTCCCAAAACTATATCGACCACCAACCGGTACCTATGGATCAGCACAAACTTAAGATAAGTGTTACAACGATATAATACATCTGGTTTTTTTTTTTTTCCTTTTTTTTTTTCTTTTTTTTTCTGAGATTGCAACTTGCCGACGAATGTATAATTTTATGCGACGTGATTAACGATTCATGATCACACACTCCAGTGTCTGTAGATATAGAATTAGCGACAAAATGAAGTTTGTATTTTTAAGAGACAAGGAGATTCAACGAACAATTTAGACATGTTTAGATGTTAACATATATAAAAAAGAATGATCGATTGATTATTCTTTAGTGCCATTTTTTTGTTCTTTTTTCTTCCTCTCAACGTTGCGAAGATCAGTGCATCGAGTTTTGCAAGCTGTAAAATTAATCATGCGTAAGGAAACATATTTATTGCACGGTGTACATAATTTTTCGACGAGCACAAATTGATAAGATTTTGAAATATTTAAAGGGAAATTAACAAATTTGCCACAACGTTGTTAAAAATTTTGTTCGTTAGGCAATCTGAGTGCTTCCTTTTACACATCAACGGTGGAATAATAATGTCGTGATATATATTGCAGATGGTTCATATTTATCATTACGTTAATTGTATATTTGTATATTTTTTTTCTTTAGTTGAAATATCATTAAGAAATGTAAAATGAGACTTTCGTTATTATAATACTCTCATACGCGTGACATAGTATGAAAAAAAAAAAACAAATGGCAAATATGTTCACAACATAATACATACATACAATATTATTGCCCCTGACAATAGGCCAACATTCGCACGAGCGTGCATGAAAAAAAAAAAAATAAATAAATCTCGTAACTTCGAATATGTACGAAAAATTATTGATTTTTGTCGAAATGATTTCAAATAAAAATAATTCATAAATTAATAAGACATATGACATATTATATTTAGGAGATTAGAAGAATTATAATTAATTTACAATTAATTGATTATAATTAAGTTGTAATAACATTGTTTTATATCTCTCGTAAATGCTTCATTGTTTATTTCAACGAAGATGGTTCTTGTTAATTTTTAGAAAAAAAGAAAAAAGAAAAAAAGAAAAAAGAAAGAAAGAAAAAAAAGAAAAAAGAAGATATATTAATATAAAATAAAATAATCGATGAAGCGAGTTGTCTCAAAAATCATCTCATTGGAACGATCTATGTCTAACCATTTATATACGCATGCAAAGTGTCTCAACAAAGTAATAGAAAATTTAATCCAAAAACAAATTATTCAAATACGTGTCGTTGAGATCGCCGAGATGATTCATGTTCTTTAAAATGGTATAGGCCAATAGTCTTCACGAATAATAATGATTTTCCGTATTTAGACTTGTTAACAAAAACAAAAAGACAATTAAAAAAAAAAAATGAAAGAAAAAACAATTATCGAGCGCGCATAAACGAAAATTGTATCGCAATTAATAAAAATTGTATCGAATGTTACGTTTCACTCTTAGATACATATATACATTATACATACATACATACATACATACATACATACATTGATATCAACGTTAAAAAAAAGAAAATGAAAAGACCGCACGTGGAATGCGAATTGTTTTTAAATATATGTATATTGTTATTAGTCAATACATGAATTTTTGTAAGAAAACATTTTCCCCCGAGCTTCAAGAGCTCAAGTAAATTCGAAAGCGAATAATATATATATATATATATATATATATATATATATATATATATATATGTATGTATACGTTGTTGAATTCGTGATAGAAATTTAGAAGAACGAAGTATATTGCGATACGCTCATTTCAAATTCGCATTAAGAAAAACTTATATGTAAAAAAGAAGAAGGAGAAAAAGAAGAAGAAAAAAGAAAAGAAAGGAAAACAATATAGATATATATATAAAAAAACAACAAAATGAAAACACTCTTCCCTTTCAGGCCCCTGCCATCACCCCGCCTCGTCCCTCTCCACTAAAAAAAAAAAATATAAACAAAAAAGCAGAGATTTACCAACAATAATCTGTAGTAAAATTGTAAAACAAATTTAATAAAATGTCTTTAAGGGATAATTAAATTAAAAGAGATTATAATTTCGATATATCAATCGATCGATCGTAGATGTAGTATTTTTTTTTTTTTTTTTTTTTTTTTTTTTTTTTTTTTTTTTTTTTTTTCGAGGAAAAAATGTGAAAAATGTAAACTATTTTGAGCAGGTAGAAAAAGAAAAAAAAAGAAACGTTTCTGTGAAAACTTGCTTACCAGCTGACAATAGAAAAAGATGTTGATCTGTATAGCGAACGAACTCGCCCTGTGCGAAATGCATTTTATAAGGGTATCGATGTTCATAAAGATGCCTGAGAGATGCATTTGCAGTCTGTCGTGTGCCATTAGGTTGTAGCTAGTAGGGATCTCCTACGGTTGAGCAAGCACACGGCGCGTGGCAGAAGGATTCGTGTTTAGCATATCGGGTATGCCGTTCATTCACACATATATACAACTTAAATTATATATATATATATATATATATATATATATATATATGTATATATGTACACTAACATACGTATATAGACCGAGTTGGTGGTTATAATGCACAAGCACGCACCATTCTTTTTTCTCTTCTCATTTTCTTTCATCGAACCCTTGAAGCGCGTGCCTCGGTTATAACACCCTTCTTCTTCTCTCTTACTACTTACGTTCTACGTTTACATTTGATATCGTATTACCAATTGTTCAAACATGTAAAAGAAGAATGTGCAATTTATTTTGTAACGGTAATATTAATGAAACCTTTTAAGTACAAGAAATTATATACATACATCGCATCACAAAGTTTTTTTTACGAAAAAGAACAGTTGTCCATCGTCTATCTTAGGTAGAGAATTTAACACAATTTAACGAGCAATTTGTCTGCTTTTTCAATATAAGTATTTCGTTAAATATGAAATTTTATATATTTATTATTTATATTATTATAGGATATATTGAAATATTATGTAAAATTCATGATTTATTTTTTTTTTTATGTAACTCGATCGTTAAAATATTTTTCTTTTAGTTCAAAAATATCCTCGTGTGTTTTACCTGCGGGTACAAAAGATTACGAGTATAATGAAGTTGCTTCCTTTCTTTGAGTATTCTTCCCTTCCTCTTTTACATCTTCCGCACGAGCGAACCGGAGGCCGGCCATCGATGTCGCGTGGCGTGCGCGTGGAGGAGCCTGCGAGATAAAAATAAAAAGAAAAAAATGATGATGAAGGAGAAAAAGAAAAAGAAGAAGAAAGGGAAAAAAAAAGAAATAAAATAGCAATTTTCTTCAAAAATATTATGAATGAACTAAACTATCCCTAAAAACAAAATAAATAAAAAAGAAAAAAGAGAAGAAAGAAACATAACATATTACAAAATTTTCCCATTCATAACTCTTAATTAATATATAAAAATAAAAATTTTAGAATAAAATCCGAACGGGAGAATCAAGAAAAAATCAAATTTTTTAATAATCCTGTGTAATAGTGTTAGAAAGAGGAGGAAATAAAGGTATTCGTGTTGTAGGTACTACGACGATTTGTACGATTAACTTCAATAGTGTGTATTATTCAAGTACGAAAGGGCAAATCGTATGGCACATTCGAGAGTAAAGTAGACAGGAGGAGGCGATCTTAGAGAGCAGGGGCTGAATGAAACGAAGCATATAGAAGAGGAAGGGGAAGAGGAGATGGTGATAGTAGTGATGGTGATGGTGGTGGTGATAATGGTGGTGGTGGTGATACTAGTGGTAGTAGTGGTGGTGATGGAGGAGGAGGAGAAGGAGGAGCAGAAGGAGGAGGAGGAAGAGGAGGAGAGAAGGAGAGAGGGTGTACACGCGCGAGAGTAAGAGGCGAGAGACACAACGATGTTATACCTGGGACGCCTGGTGTTGGCGAACACCTGCTCCACATTGGTATCCCCCTGATGCCTTTGTCCAGCCAACGGATATAATACACGCGTACCTCGTCGAAGAGACGCCAGTAAGTCTTGGAGAGTCCAGGAATACAGACAGAATTCTACGTGCTTTACTACTTATTTTTTATTAGTTATCACGAGTTCCATCGTAGTCCGTGACATACACATAGATATTTCATTCAATGTAATGACCTTAATGACGTAATTGATAACAACAATAGTGATTTCGAGCATTCAACGTTTATATATTTATATATAAATCTTTTTCGCGGTAAACATTATTAACTACGCGATGTTGACCTTGTGTTTATTAACGATTATTGCTATATTGAAAACGATCAACGGTGTTGCAACAGTCCCTTTAAATAACGAAAATCTTGCGAGCACAGTGAAATTATTGCAAGAACAAGTTAACGCACTTCTTTATCATCGTCAAGAGGATTACAATGCCTTAGAAGAGAGTTTGAAACATGCCATAGAGAAAAATACGGAATTGGTTGTACTAAGAAAGGAAGTCGACTTATTGAGGTGAGAAACAGACCTTTCCATTCTTTTTTTTTCTTTTTTTTTTTCTTCTATATTTTTTCTACTTTTTCTTTTCTTTTTGTGATCGTAACTCTTTTCAATTCTCGTACGATCGATAGCACGCGCGGACAACCAAGCAAGCAAGCTACCACCTTGTTGATTTTTTATTTTCTTATATGGTGTAAGTTCGTATATTTATGTAATAAAAAAAAAAAAAAAAAAAAAAAAGAAAGAGAGAAAAGAAAATTCATACAAATCGATACGTGTGCGTTGTCAAACAATAATAACAAAAAAAAAAAACAAACATCCCCCGATAAACCTTTCTATAGATAGCAATGACCTCTTATACTCATTAATCTTTAACTCGTCTGCGTACTAAGTTTTCTAATGAAACATGCATGCTCGATGAATTCAGAAAGCGTTCAACTCACTAGAAATAGAGATAGAGATGAAACGAAAAAGAGGGAGAGAGATAATTTAAGAAAATTTAACTAACAAATTGATACCAAGAAAAATCAATTCTATTTTCTATTGTTACGGTCGTTACAGAAAAGAAGTAAATGAGCTAAGAGGCGGAAGTGGCAACGAGGCGAAAAACGAGCGTTTGAGGGTGAGATGGTTAGGTAGTGCAGTAACCGAGTTGCAGAGCGAAGTCGCCGAAGTTCTAAGAACAAGAAATGCCAGTGAGGAATTAGCAGAAAGATCAAGGATGCGAAGCGAGCTATCCCTTTTGAAGGGTGACGTTGCCGAGGTAGGAAGAGGCATTCGTAATCTTGGTGGTCGCATTGCCAAGTTCGAAGCTGCCCTGGGGACAATTCGCATCGACATCACAGCTATGAAGGAACGTGCCAGCAAGCTGTCCCGCACCTGCGCCGATGTCGCCAGTCAGGTAATAATATCGAAAAAAAATATAAAAAAATACTATTTATATGCATATACGATTAAGAATATACGATCTACGAAGACGTTTATCGTATACGTAAACATAAGGGACACGTTGACGCATCAACATGTTTAGTATTTATTCGAAGAAAAAAAAGGAAGGAAAAAATAACAAGAAAAAAAAAACAATAACAAAAAAAAAGAAAGACGCAAGAGATGCACCTGCCGTGTTCGTACAGCCGGCAACCGGTGGCTCCCCATTTCTGTTTCTCGTTTTACCGGCCGGCAGCTGCCGCCGTTGGCTCCTCGCTATATCGGCCCCCTTCATTCCGGCGTTCCATTCGTTTGGCAGCATCGACCCCTCTCTCCTCCCTCTCTACAGGCCCTTCACTTGCGATGCCCTCTTCGTTCCACCCATGTTAATAAATACCACGTAGGCCCAGTATGTGTCGTGGTTCGTTGCGCTCTTTCGACAAAAGCAGATGTTTCGTATTCCTTTCCTTTTTTTTTTCCTTTTTCTTTTTGGGCATTCCAATAATCATTCTCATCTCTTTTTTCGAACACTTCCACTCGATTCATCATCGTATTTCTCTTTATCTTTCACTTATATATTTGCAATATTTAATTATCTAATTAATTTAGTTTCTTTTTGTTTGTTTAGATCGGTACTATGCAGATCGAATTGAAATCATTGAAATGCGACACACCAAACGAGCACAGATCCCATCGGTTTTCCGTTCATCGACACGAGGACAAGTTACGCAAAGACAATGAAATCAAAAATGAAGTGCTGCACGAAAATAGGAAAAGGCATAGCTATTCGAGACCTTTGGTACATCGTATAGAGGAACGTCTCATAAATCTAGAACATAAAATTTCTTTAGTATCGAGGAAACGTGGTATGATAGAGAAGAGAGTGGTATATGAAAATCAGGATTACTTGAATAGTCGTGTAGCTAATTTGGAGACCGCTCAGGAACAATTATCTCTACTTTTGAAAAATATGAGTAAAGAATTGTCCTCGACCAGTAAACTTAGCGAAACGATGGTTGAATTGTTTGAAACTGTACAGACATTGGAGGACAAGGTCGATGGTAATGGATCGGATACTAAAAGAGAAATCGCAAGATTGGATATTAACGCCGCGAGAAAAGCAGCTGAATTGTCGTTGACTAGAGAAGAATTATCGAATCTTCGAAGAGCTGTTCAGGCGCTCAGTGTGAGTGCCTCTAAGCTCCAAGAAAGAAGCGATAGACATCAAATGTCTATTGATTCACTCAACGATACCCTTAATCATCTTGACTTATCGTCGTCTATAGAAAAAGCAAGCAACATAACTCACGAGCTTGAGCAGGTGGAAGATCAGTATCGCTTGATCGTCGATGCCTTACCAGGTAATTGCGACGAAAGAGATGGCCTTACTCTCCTTGCACCTGGTCCAGGTGCACCGTTACTAGCCTCGTGTCATAAGGGATGGATCGTTATCTCAAGACGCATCGACGGTATGATCGAATTCGATCGTACCTGGAACGATTATGCAGCGGGTTTTGGTTCACCGGTTAATGAATTTTGGATAGGCAATGAAGCTCTTCATAGACTTACCCGAGACAATTGCAGCAGGTTGAAAATCGATCTGATGGATATATATGGTACACATTGGCACGCAGAATATGAATACTTCAATGTTGATACCGAAGAATCCGGTTATAAGCTCCGTGTTTCCGGTTATTCCGGAAATGCAACCGACGCATTGTCCTATCAGAACAATATGGCCTTCAGTGCTAAGGACAGAGACATGGATATTAGTTCCACCGATTGCGCGGCTAATTATCACGGTGGCTGGTGGTTCAGCCATTGTCAGCATGCTAATTTAAATGGTAAATACTCGTTAGGGCTTACTTGGTTTAAATCTAACACGAATGAATGGATGGCTATCGCTTCCTCAGAAATGGCGATACAAAGAAAACAGAACTGCCGATAATTTTCTTGGATTCATTTTCTACCTTTAATCGATTTTGCTATTAAGGGCCAACTAATTATGATATTAGCAGCCTTTCTTTCATTTTTTTTCGCAAAATTGAATGTCAGAATTCAATAGGCGACAACGTTAATATTATTTTCACGTACTTGCAAAAACTTGAAATATTTATTTATTTTATGTAATTTGCAAGACATTCAATTCTTCGCTATTCTAATACCAAAGAATTGTATTAAGTCCATTGTAAATAAATTTATTGTATAGCTGAATGCATGCGATGCCAGACGATATAATCGAACTTAATACAAAGTTACAAACAGGATCAGAGTGAAAGTAAATATATATATATGTAATATATATAAATGTATATATATATAAGTATTTTTAATTTAAATAAATTGAATACATTTTAGATATTTGATAAATTAGACAAAGAACAACCTTGGAAGACACATATTAACTATAAAATTCAGGTACTTAGGAAATTATGTAATATTTAAAACTTTTTCAAGTTTCATTTGAGTTCTTCCTTCCTCATAGATACAGTATTATCACGAGTAAGTCTAAATTTGCATTTTTTCTCATGTACAAAAAGAGTACCAGAATTAGCATAAGCTGATCCGCATATTTTGCAGACAAATGGTTTCTCTCCTGTATGAGTAAAAGTATGTTCCTTTAAGTATCTTTTTCTTCTGAAAGATTTACCACATACCTCGCAAGGATAATTAGCTTCTCCCGTATGAAGTCTTAAATGATACTTGAATCCATTAGGAGATGCATATGCTGCACTGCAAATATGGCATACAAAATCTTTATTGCCGTTATGTGTTTTTTCGTGTCTCTTTTTGTAACTGAGTATAATAAAAGTTTTATTGCAAAATTCACAAGCATATGGTTTGGAATCATTGTGAGTTTTTAGATGCCTTTGTAATCCAGATTTAGATACAAAAGTTTTACTACAAACATCGCATAAATATTGTTTTTTATTTTTTATAGATGGTACTTTACCATGTATGCGCAAGTGCAAATTGAGTTTGAGTTTTTTATTAAATGACATATTGCATATTTCACACTTAAATATTCTACTGCATTTTTGCTTGATATTTTTTTCATTGATATGAAGTTTGGTATGCTCGAGTAATGCTTTTCTAGATGTATATTCTGTTTTACAAAGATTACATGTAGAAATCTGTCTATTTTTTAAACGATTGCTTTTTCTTATACCGACAGTTTCTAAGTCTCTCATACTTGCTGTCCACTTGTATTGTAATTGTGGCTTATCATTAGTTTCAAAAGAATTCTGACTATCAGAACTATTTGAAACTACATGATCTAAATACTTAGAGCTAATTATTGCATTGTCATCTTGATTATGATCATCGTTAGTATTAAAATACATATTGAAATTATTTTGTTTTTCTATTTTTTTAACTTGCGTGGATAAAGAAGGCTTTTCCATTCTTTGAAAAAATGTTGCATTTGTTATGTCCGTTTGTACATAAATATCCTGAAATCATATATCTACCAGTATCTATGCCAACAACAAAAAATATTTTTATTACATACCTGATATATTTTAATATTGTTTAAATTAAACCCAACATTTAATTCCATATTATAATATTCACGTAATGCATTATCAGATTTTTTACATTCTTTTCTAAATTCGTGAAAAGCTTCTAATTTTGTAATACACTCTATACATATTAATTTAGGTAATATATCGTTTTCTGATATCTGAAACGTGTAATGGTAGTACTATATACATTTAGCACGAAATTTTGATACGAAATATATACAATATTCATATAAAATATTCACCTCTATAGAACAGCAATTTATAATTTGTAAACGTAGTTTTTCGTTGTCAAAAGAAAATATAGACAACATACTTTCTTCCTTTCGAAGACATAACCTACAGACATTCTCCATTTTTTTCATATCACAATTTTTATTTACTAGAAATATTTTTACTCAATTTATTTTGTTTCAAAAATTTTTTAAAATTTATTAACATAAATGTTGTGTCGACAATAGGACAAGAGAATTGGCATTTTTGTATAAAAAATAATTATAATCATTGGCTTACATTCAAATAAAGGACTCTATGAGAAGCACGCGAAAAATTTTCAAATCTTTGGGAAACAAGGTTAAGGAATTTTATTGTTGGATTACTCAACATATATACGTGTACTGCACGATTAAATAAATATTTTATTTGCGAAAAAAAGAAAAGAAAAGAAACACGAACCACAACACACATTTCACTGAAATGTTTCAAATAAATTGCAAATACCATTTAATATAATCTACTTTAAAACGAAATATTTATTTATTCAATACAAAAAACATATGAACAAGTCGTCAGTCGATCTTGCAAATAAATCACAAGTGGACTATAGAATTATTTTTCGACAATGACATAGCATTTAACATAGAAATTCAATTCTAAATACAAACGATGGCGATACTAGCGCTCTTTATTAGTGATGCAACATGTAGTATATTTTCTAATTTCAGATATATTTCTATGAATATATAAATATAAAATGATATTTTTTAAATTTGCAAATAATGATCGAAAAAAGATATGTATCTTCGTTTTCTGCCTGATTATTAGAAAAAGATTTATTTACATCGACAAGCATGTCGATAAAATGAAAAGAAGCTATTATATGTCGACCAATGATAGTTCTTTGTGCCGTATGATACGTCGTATTTGCAACTGCTTGGAACAACCATATGGATTTTCTTACCTTTGCATACGTTAAATTTCATCTAACTACATTTTCTTATCGTAAATTATTTCTTAATATTTATTAGCTTGATATAATAATGATGTTAAATTAATAAGTTTAAAATTCTAACGAAAGCATATTGCAAACGGAAGTACGTAGAAATTGAAGACAGTATCAAAACGCCATTTTGTGTATCCTTTCGAGAGGAAGGTAGACATTCTGATTTGAAAAAAAATACTGAACGCTGATATCTAAACATTTTCTCTATTCGCGAGATTGTGCGAAGATATTATTTCTTCTTCTTTATTTTACTTCGATACATTAAACTGCGTTGATGATTGGGATTCCGCGAGACGACCGACATAAAATTACGGTTAAGATCCGCAACAACATGAAAAGAAGTTCGAGTCGTGATACTCCGCCTCCTCGGGTGAAACGAAGTCGATCTTCCATGGGACGGTAAGCATTAGTTATTTTTCCTCTATATTTCAAGTAAATTACAGTCTCCTCGTTAAATCTTGTATTTTCTGACGTTATAAATACTTTCTATCAATGTCTCCATTATTGTTTAATTAATTTAATATTTATTATACATTAATTTATATTTACGTATTAAATAATATTTATAGATTAAATTAAAAATTACATTAAATTATGATAAGTTAAAATTTATTTTACATATTTATATTAAGTGTGCGTGCGTACGGTGTGTACGTGTGTGCGTGTGTGTGTATTGTAACATTATTTTTTACATGGAATGACACTATTTATTTTATTAAATATTATTGTTTTTAGGTGAATGCAAATCATACGTATCATTGTCATACCTTTATTTTTTTTTATACTAGTTAATATCATATTCTTATCAATTTATAGATATGATGATTCAAGTGATGAACGGATCACACCGGAACGTATTCGACGACGTAGCAGAGGTGCTAGAAGCCCTAGTCCATCAGCAAGAGCGTCATCACATGCGCGTTATGTAGAGTCAAGTTCCCATCGCGATGATTATTTGCGTGCACCTCGTGATTTGCCACCAGAACGACCGTACAGTTATAAAGTTCTTTGTGTCAGTTCCATTCATCCAAAAGCCAGTGATGAAGTAATTAAAGATACTTTGTATAGAGAATACAAAAAGTTTGGTGACTTTTCTATAAGAATTTCTCATGAATTAGATGAACGCGTTGCTTATGTGTGCTTCAGGAGCTCGGAAGATGCACGAGATGCAAAACATGCTAAACCACGAATTATAATGTATGATAAAGTAGCTTTGGTAGAACCAGTCTATGAAAGACCTGATACATATCGTAGACAAAGATCTGTTTCACCACCAGATTATGAACGGTATTATGCTAGATCTCCAGGTCCAACAGATAGACACAGACCATTAGATAGATATGAACGCGTATATGGGCCTCCTGTAGGTTTACCCCCTCATCGTGAAATGAGAAGAGAAACAATACCACCACCTCATCATGAATTTGTTAGGCCACCCATTCATCATGGACCGCCTCATGTTCACCCAGGTCCCCCTCATCATTATGGTCCACCTAGACATATGATGCTTCGTCATCCCGTTCATGGATTTGAACGAGTTGAAAATAAGAAAGATAAATTCCCAAATTATCTCCATCATGTATCTCCGGAAGATGACCCTCTTGCAACTAGAACTCTTTTTGCTGGTAACTTGGAAATCAATATAACTGAAGAAGAATTACGTAGAATTTTTAGTAAATATGGTATTGTTGATGATATTGATATCAAAAGACCACCACCAGGAACAGGAAATGCATATGCTTTTGTACGATTCCAAACATTAGATATGGCTCATAGATGCAAAGTTGAACTTTCTGGACAGTATATAGGAAAGTTTCAATGCAAGATAGGATATGGTAAAGCGACTCCCACTACACGAATATGGGTTGGTGGTTTAGGTCCTTGGACTTCAGTACCTCAATTAGAAAGAGAGTTTGACAGATTTGGAGCAATTAAAAAAATTGATTATATAAAAGGTGATAGTAATGCATATATTCTTTATGACTCTATCGATGCTGCGCAGGCTGCTGTAAAAGAAATGCGTGGTTTTCCTCTTGGTGGTCCTGATCGAAGATTAAGAGTTGATTTTGCAGATGTAACACCTGGTTTTGGTTTTAAACCTAGATCATACCCTGAAGATAATGCAGATTTTAGACCACGCTTAGTAGATTATGAATCACCATATGATCCTTATGGTCCTGAAAGTGAATTTGGTTATGGGCCAAGAGGATTTCGGGGACGAGGAAGTGCGCCATGGCATGAAAGAAGAGGTGGTGGACGAGGTGGTTATCGTGGTACTTGTCCCGAAGGTTATCTTCGTGATGAAGCTGATTGGTCAAATCGCAGACCACCACCAGAATTGGAATATGAAACTCCTCGTGGGTTAAGAAGATCATTATCACGAGAACCGGGTGTAGATCGGTCCAGATCTAGATCACCACGTAGAAGACAAATGGATTCAGATTCCGATTCTGAGAATACTCGCACAGGAATGCTTTCCACATCTCGTACCTTACCTGAAGTAGCACGAAAATCCATTGCAGTTTGGCAAGGTGCATTAATATTAAAAAATTCACTATTTCCAGCTAAATTTCATCTTACAGATGGAGATACAGAAATAATAGATGCTCTTATGAAAGATGAAGAGGGTAAACATATGCTCCGAATAACACAGCGTCTTCGTCTTGATCAACCAAAGTTAGATGATGTATCTAAAAGAATACAAACTTCCAGTTCGCATGCTATATTTCTTGGTCTTGCTGGATCAAGTGGAGCTGTTACAAATGATGATGCTAATGTTCAAACACGACCACTTCGTAATTTGGTTTCTTATTTAAAGCAGAAAGAAGCAGCAGGTGTTATATCGCTTTTAAATAAAGATACAGAAGGAACTGGAGTACTCTATGCATTTCCACCGTGTGCTTTCTCTACAGAGCTCCTGAAGCGTACATGTCCTAGTTTAAGCGAAGAAGGTTTAAAAGAGGATCACCTGGTAATTGTTGTTGTTAAGGGTGGCAGTGCCTAAATTTTAAACAAGTGACATAAAAACAGTTGCTTTATCCATAAATAACAAAATTATTTCATTATTTTAATACTTTCTATGAAAAGTATTATTTTGATTCAATTGGTAAGGTGGTATAGAATGATGTACAGAAGTTGTAACAATGATTGATGCTTTTTGATCTATATAAGTATTATTATCACAGATTTGATTGAAATATTTTTGAGATATTTAATAGAATCATTTCAAAGTATATTATGCCATTATGATTTTTTTTTAAATAATAAGTTACTTCAAGATTTAAATCAAGATTTATGAAACAAGATATGTATTAGGACATAGATAATTTGTGCTTATACAGTAAATATCATTTGAATGTTATTAATTTTATTTCTCATATGTAGATAATATATAAAATAGATGCACTTGATTCCGTCTAAATATTCAAAGTAAAAATAGAATAGATTCACTAATTAACAGAATAACAAAAATATATTAAAACGTGAGTTTGAAAAATTTTAATGAATTCCAAATATTATTATTTTCTACTATAATATATATGTTTCTATTCTAATATTCTAATAATAGTAGTATATTATTATGCATCTTACAGAAAAAAATCAAAGTAAATTCATCAAAAATAATAAAAATAATACTTATATTGTATCAAAAAACATTTCCAACAACATTTACTTGGTAATGTTTATTTGAAGTGAGGAATTCTAAAGTAATCACAAAAATGATGTACATCATTTTTAATAAGGTATCTTTACTATAAAAATCTTGACATAAAACAATATTATTACCCTTATAATCAGAGGTAAATGTTTAACTACATACATAGTATAAGAATTTATCTGTATTATACACATATATCGGTATGTTTAACGATGATGACGTTACTGTACACAGATCTTTCACATTTATAGTATATAATTTTATTACCATTCTTTTTAATACTGTCAAAAAACATTGTGACTTCCATATTTATATAGAGTCTTATTAGATGTGTTTATATCAACAGGAATTGACTTTAATGTCATTGGTTGAGACAATAGAATTCAAATATCTTATCATTATTATAAACAGAAGAAATGTAATTACTCTCTGAGCCTAATGATATATTAAATATCATCTATTTGTTTGACAGATTATTCATATTGCAGTAATAATGATTTAAAAAAAATCATTTTGATACAAAAGTCACATATATGATGAAAAATGATAAATGATTACTGGACATATGTTGCTGCATTTTAACAGCTGCATTAATAAATTCAAAAGAGAACTTTTATATCTCTCTTCGGCTAATAAAGAAGCCTTTGAATGTACAACAGTATATAAATTATGTATTCATATTGAAGAATGTGAAAGGCCTGGTTTGAAAAAATATGTTAGATAAGGACTATCGATTCATAGTATTATGATTTAACTCACATTTCCATGAACTTGATTTTTGATTTATATCTGTAGATTCTTTTGAGTGATATACCACTTAAGTGATTGTGCAGTAAATATTTTGTGCATAGTTTCATGAGTTTTCAAAGTTTAGAGAGTGTCTGAGAGTGAAGATAGTGAGGAAGAGACAGAATATGCTTACTCTGCGTAAAAAGTTGGTAACATCTGTGTATCACCGAATTGATTACAAAAGTTCATGTTAAGTGAGGACGTATTATCTAAAGGACAGTGTTTGGTGGTAGTTAAAAAAAAAATAATAATAATAAATAAAAGGCTTTGAAAATGTGTACAGTGATGTAAAAAAAAAAGTGTTTGTGCTTCGTCTTTGAGTAGGGGAGATGCAAACAAATGTTTCTGAAAAATAATAAATATTTCAGAAACAATGTATCATCTAAACCGTACTCAAATACGATTGAAGGTGCAGTGGTTAAGTACACCTGGTGATCGAACAAAAATAGATGACATTTATGCAGACAAAAATAAAAGTATGTGTTGCTTTTCTTGATACCGTTATCCATATACCAAAGTCAAATCTTCGTACAATGTCATAAACAGTGTTGCATATTTTTAATCAAGTTTTTATTCAGATTTATTCAAATAGATAAATTTGCAGAACAGATTAATTTTTGTTAGAGAACTAAATGGAACATTTAATTGAGATAAATATTGGGAAGACATTATACAATCTTTCAAATGAAAATGCATGCTCGTGTGTTAAACATTAAGTTGGAATGCATTTTATTTTTTGAAAAGTTTTTTATGCAATATTAATTTTTTTCTTTTTCTTTTTCTTTTTTTTTTTTCCTTCTTTCTAAAAGTGAAGTTCATAGTGATTATGGTGTTGTGATTTGTTCTTTGCTAAATGACGATATCAGAAATACCAAAAAGCATAATAGATTGCAAATTTTTAGTGCTTGTGGCTTTTGCAAATTATTTCTTTTTTAGGGATGAAGAAAAAAAATCATTTTCCTTATAGTTTTCATTATCAATAATAAAAGTAACAATTTGTGATTTGTGTTTTCTGTGACACGTGATATTTACAAACAAAAACAAGCAGACATATAACTGGGTTATGAGTCCATCTCATTCTGGTTTACAAAGTTTTTAATACTATGAAAAAGTATAGTTAGTTGTGATATCTGCAATGTATTGAGTCCAATATTGTGTACTCAATTGTGTAGTTCTATATCCCTGGGAACGAAACTGGCAAATGGATCTTGAGAGGAAATACCGAAGACACAAAAAAGGTTTGGTTAAAAAGTCTATTTTTTGCAAAAAAAAAAAAAAAAAAAAAAAAAAAAAAAAAAATAAATAAATAAATAAATAAATCATACTAGCACATTTCCTAATTGTAACAAAATCGTAAAGCATATTATTTCCTTCATACTCCTTACATAAAAATAGCACTTTAGGGAAAAGAAATTAATTTTTACAATCCATTAATCGTGAAAATAACATACAATTAAAAATATGGCCTCAAAAATTTAAAACTACAAAACAACACTGGTTTAATGACATTATTTTTTAATAATAAATCGAATATCAATTCAGCTTTTTAGATATTTGACAATATTGTTTATCAAGTTTGCATATTTTAATGAAATATTTTAGTATCTAGAATGAGATCAAAAATACGAGTTCAATGTGCACTTTACATTAATAACTCAAGATGATTGAAATAACCTCTATTCATGTAAGTATTACTTGGCTTAGTTAAAAGAATCATATTGTAAGTAATTTTGTAAATATTATATAACATTTATATATTTTATTATATATAATATATAATATTATATATAATATACAATATTACATAATATTAATACAAAAAAATTGCATACAAGTCAATGATATTTGATAACAATACAAACAAAATATTTCTTATTAATTAACAGAGAAGTATGAAATTTTTACGAGCAGTATTGTGTATCTGTGATAACAATTGTAACATAATAATATATAATAATAAATTAATTTTAGAATTCTAGGAGATGATCTCAATTTCAGAAGAAAAAGAGAGGAGGAGATATTTGATGAATTTATCAGACGATATTAACATTGAATATAATCACGAATATATACATACAAATATAATATATTTTTACATTACGATGTAATGTACTCTACATATACATATTTCAAATTTATATTTTTATGTCAAATATATAATAAAAGTGATAAGAAAATATAAGAGTAATGATGCATTATATGTCCTTAAAGAAATTTATTCGTCGTAATATATTTGATTTTTCTAATATATAAAAAAAATAAATGAAATTAATTATTTAAATGATTATCATAATAACGTAAACCTACAAATGTAATAGGAAGTAAATTGACCAATGAAATTAGATATACAACTCGGTCGTTTTAAGTTTATTGATTGTTGGTCGGTTCGAGTAGTTGATTGGTTATCTCGTAATATCGCACTTCCGTCTAATGCCAATGAAGTTACACCAATGGCTGTGTTGGTTTCCAATGTAATTCGATCAACCAATCAGAAACCTTTCATGAGCGACCTCTATATAACAATGTATCAAGTCTAGCGGAGACACGTGTACTTTAATACGAGCCGGAAAGAGCCATTTTCTTTGGAAACTGGAGAAGTAGAGGTCGTAAGCCAGCGTGGCCGGTGTGCCAGCGCACTGTATAATATATACTGCCATAATGGCGGGTGAGTAACATTTTATCGATAAGAAAAATTAAAAATTGTTTTTAAATAATAATATATCCATCTAAATTTATTTTTTATCTGCCATTGTATAATTATATATATATAATTATACAATGTGTTTCTAAAAGTATTTTACGGTCTTATTGTAAAGATAGTATTAATTTCTTTGCTGAAAGATAATTTCGTATGATTTATTTTTATATATTTTTTCCATGTTTTTTTAACATATTTTTACTTTGCGTTGTGCAATCAATTTGTCAGGGACAGCAGGATAGCAAAACTAATTTATACTTTTGTTCTGTATTTATAGCTATATTACTTTTTTTGATGATATCAATTCTATCTGCTACTTGTACGGTAACAGAAACAGTACCATCGGTCATTTCTTATCTATCGGATAATGATAAAATACGTTTGAAAAATGTTATTGATCCTGGTTTGAATTTACAAGATCCAACTTCAATCTATTATAGTGTGTACGGATATAAACTTCTTCAAGAAACTATACCTAATAAAGAAGTAGGTATTTTCAATTAATAAATCATTGAATTTATTTAATTATTTTTGAAAGTAATGATGAAAAATGTAAATATTGAAATACATTGATTCTTTGATTAGTCTTCCTGATATTAATATTGGATATAAAAAATTAAATTATATATTTCATATTTATCAATTGATAATTCTAAATACAAATTACAGAAAATTTGTAATTATCTATCAAAATCTATTGGAGATGGTAACAATGTTGTACCTGAAACAGCCTTTTATATTGTATCGATGTGGAAAATTATCGATACATGTCAAGGTTTACCAATACCTGCAATTACAAAGGTACTTTCATTACGATATAAGTAAAATTAATGATTAAGAGGCATAATAGTTAATGATGCTTTATAACTTTCGTTCTACTGTAAGAACAGTGAAGAAAATTTCTTTTACTGAAATATTATATTTATCTTGTATAAATTGTAAAATTATATGTATAATACATATTAATTGCAAGGTTCTTTTTTATATAGGTTTTGATGAATACTATTGAGAAAGATACATCTACATTTGCTGAATTATATTTTGCTGTAAATACTTTAACTCTTTTATCACAAAAATTAACTACCGAAAAATCCGAAAAATTAGCTAAAACATTACAAGTAGCTCTCAGAAAAGATGACAGTCTGTGGAAGTAAGTGTTAATTAATAAATCTTTTGATTTAATCGTTTTAATTGCTAATATTGGCATGAGATATGGACCAACCAAAATCTTATACATTTATTACAATGATTGTATAACATAGTTATTCTATACTTATGTTATACATACATCTAAGTATGAAACAAAGTATTTTATATTTAGTCTTGGATATACCTTCCACATTGCTTCTGATCTTGGGTCTGTTGGTACATTTGCTTTTGATCGTATCGAAGATGCTATCATTCAAGCAGATGAAGTAAATGGACAATTCTTGCAATTTGAAGGTGGACTGTCTATAACAAGTAAGTCAAAATAAAATATAAATAAAGAATTTTATATTTTATTTATATCTACCTAATATATAATAATAAAATTAACAAACTTATGATATAAATTAAAAATTATTTTTAGGTTTTCTTGTAAATGGTATCTTCAAGCTTGGTAGTTCATTAAAGAAAAGACCACCTTTGACATCTCCACAAATTGTTAAGCTAACAAATTATCTTTTGTCAAGACGATCTGTCCAAACTCCAAAGGGTGTTGTAAGCCTCCTTTCAGCATTAAATACATTAGCAGTAAACAAATATGAAACATTAGTTTGTATTACTCTACCTGAGGAAGGAGTTATTGTTTCAAGCAAACAACCACTTGTTACCATTAAAGTTTGTGATATTTTTGGTAAACCATTGCCAACAATACCTAAAGTAATTGCAAATTCTGCTACAAAAGTAGAAGATGATACTGTTATTAGCAGTAAAGAAATATTACAATCTTCAACAACAGACAAGTAAGTTAATTGAGATTGGCATTTATTGATCCCCAATGCTTTACTGATTCAATACAATTAGATTGATATCAGTTATACCTTGGGGTATATTAATTGTTGAATGACCCCTTAAACCTTTTTTTCAATATAAAAAAGGCTTAGAATTTCAACAAATAAATTTTTTTTACAATTTATTTAGTTTATTTAATAATTTTCTATCATTAATAGGACATTGTTTATAATGGATTTCATGAAAGCTAAACCAGATCGTGGATTTTATAAAATATCAGTATCAGCAGCATCTGTAACTAGTATTATTAAGGTCAAAGTTCTTTCTGAAGTAGTTGTTGATTATTTAGAAATGGGAACAGGAGATGCTGATCAAACTACACAACCAAAATTAGCAAGGTATTTCAAAATAATAAAAATCATCCAAATTTTATTATACATAAAATTTTTCATATATTACAGAGTTACATATCCTGAAAAATTAAATCAAAAAATAGAGGCAGATTCTCAACAAAAATTAGTTGTAAGATTTTTATTAAAAGATTCAGCTAATAAAAAACCAATGCGTGTTCACCAAGCATTTATTCGCTTATCATCTACTTTTATTACTAATATTTATGATGACAATGAAATAACATTTGTAGCAGAGCCAGATAATGCCAATGTTTATAAATTTGATATGGTAAGATTACTGTAGATAATATTTATAATTGTATCATTATTTTAGTTATTTCGATAAGACGGCTTATTTATCGATTATATTTTAGCCATTGGCAGTAGCAGCAATAAATTTCGGATATCGGAGTGGTGATTATAACATTGATTTAGTTATTGGTGATGCTGTATTAAGTAATTCTTTTGAATGGACTATTGCTACAGTAAATTTGAAATTCCCTGATGCAGTTGCTACTGAATCGAATGAAAAAAGTGCTTTTTTCAAACAAAAAGCAGATATATATACAACAAAACCAGAAATAAAGGTAATTATCAGCAATTAATGGAATATATTAAAGCCAATGCTCGTTGGTGATAGAATATTCTAATTATTTATATCACTTCTATAACGTTGGTAAAATAAATGACATCAAAGTAATAGTACCTACATATCCAAATTACTTCATTATTTGGATTTATGTTATAAACTTTGAATGACAAATTTATATAGATTGTACATAAAATGTATATACGTTTTATATATATACACACACAACATACATAAAATAATGAAGACTAATTTGAAATTTATAGCACATGTTCCGAGAACCGGAGAAGAGACCACCAGCTTTTGTATCCAATTTATTTACTGGTTTATGCTTAGCGCCTGCCTTTTTATTAATTATTCTGTGGGCAAAACTCGGTGTCAATATATCTAATTTCCCTCTATCTATTAGTGCTGTTACATTTCATCTTGGATTAGGAGGTAAATTTAAGTTTTCATTGCCGATTTTTTGATATAATTTCGTAACTGTTAAGATTTTATAATTTTGATATTATGCTCAATGCTTGACAGGCAATATATTTTATATTGACTTGTTTTCAATTGAGCAGAAAAAAAAAGTGAATTTTTCGCAAGTATAGTATGTTTCCAGCTATATTTGTAGCCTGATATTCTCAACATTTTATATATATATATATATATATATATATATATACACACACACACACACACACACACACACACAAGTATAAAAATTATTTCATATAAAAATTGTTTGTAGGTATCTTTCTTCTGTTTGGAATCTTCTGGTTGAAATTGAACATGTTTGTGACGTTGCGTTATCTTCTTGGACTTGGTATAGTTACATTCCTTGCTGGTAACAAATTGTTGTCGAACATTGCCCACAAACATAAATTATCGCACTGAATTATAAATGAAGGTTCCTTTCACGCGCAAGTGATACATTATTATTATAAATGCATTTTATAATAATGAAATTTATGAACAAGTATGTTATGACAAGGAAGTATGTGTACATTGAAATAGGCATAACTAAACGAACATTCATTTTTATAGATCGAAAGTAACGTTATCGCTATTCCGATGCAAGTGATATATTTATTGAATATCACTTTACTATATAACTTAATAAACTATTTAAATACGAAATGCAATAATTGTCAAGTACTTTATTTTAGAATGTTATAGTTTTTCTACATATTCATTTGTACATAAAGACTTAATAAATGAAATTAAAATTTAGATATATATATATATGTTTATATCGCATTTAATATAATAAACAAACAAAAATATGCGATAATAAGTTCAAGAATTTTATTTACATTTTTTATATCAGTATTTTGAAATCAGCAAATGGTTATTTGTTGATTGTAAATTAGTTGCATTTAATACAACTAACGTGACATCTCTTGATAATAATTTATTATTTTATAATCGTAAGCATTATATATACTATGAAGTTAAATTTGTTTTTGTTTCATGCAATAAATAACATTGAATAATTTTTCGTAATCTAATAACTTCTTTTTGTAGATTTTCTTTCTCCAACTTTAGCTCTCCTATCGCCACTTGTACTATACCGATTCGACGCCAAAAATTGGTTAAATCTTGAAAGTTATTTATAATCTGTATTTTGTATAACATTTGTAAGTGAAATACATCTCATAAAAGTGTGTTGAAATAAAAGAAGGGGATTAAATTTATTATGTGAATTCAAACTTATATCCTACCTCCGCACTTTCTTTCAACTCGAACGTAGTAAAAATTTGTCTAGGACTTGATTCTTTATAATTAGCGTAAGAATATATATTTTCATTTAGAGTTTCATACTTGTTACATATTAAAAGAAGTCTCAATAAATTTTCTATTTTCTTAACGAGTTGTTCTAAATAATTTATGGTCAATTTATATTCAATAGCCGTTATTGTTAATTGAACTCTATCTTGCTTCTGTTCTGTAATCGTTGATAACACAAATTACATTACAAGTATTTATAAAAGAATAGAATTTTTTCATTATATGAACAAATACTTGCCAGAAATGAAGCGATTTTTCATAATCCAGTATGAAGTATGAAAGAAATTTTGTTCGTCTATAATATCTTTAAAGTACTTGTTAACGTTAGTCTTATGAGCTGCCATTTTTTCGCGAAATTTTGATATTGTTTCAGATAGAACAGCAATACGTACATATTGCTTAGTTATAATTTGTTGATTTTTTTCATCCTTCTCTTTTACAACATCGTATAACTTTTGTCTATTTTTTGTATCTAAAATGTCCTATTTATATGACATATAATGTCTCAACACATGAAGAAATGATATAAAATATATTGTACTTTTGTAATACGTAGCAATGGTTTTTCGTAAATCCGCTGAAAGATCATTCATTTTATTCTCTTCCGTAACTAATGCGAATCTTCGCACATTAGTTTTGTCCTCAACGAAAGAATCGATCTTGCCTTTAAAAAAATTAGTTAAATTAAATAATATCGCTAAAAGTTTGTAAAAATAAAAAATGTATGATATGTTAATCGATATCTAATGGACTTATTCAAAATTAATATAATCTTACATGATATAATATTATATTTTCGATATATATACATAGCATAGAATTTTTTGATATAATTTTGAACATAATAGGTACTTCATCAGTAATATCAATGAAATTTGACATCTATTTTTACACGTATGTTTTATTTATTTATTAATATAATTATTTAATTATTTATTTATTAATAATTTTAGGCTTACTCATTGTTTTGCTCTTTGTGTTATTAAGGGAATTATCCAATTGTTCTTGCATAATAGAAATAATAAATTGCAACTGAGATAAATCTTCATTTCCTTTTTGTTGGAATCCAATAATATCGATATTAACATCGTTTAGAATTTCATTAATTTTCGATTGGTAAGTCATTGAAATAGCTCTAATTTTCATTTCATATATGTTAAATAAACGATCAATCATTTCGCTATGACCATTTTTAGATCTTTCATATTGTTCCTTAGCTTCGTCAAAAGAATTGATTAAAATTTGAATACTAAATCGAATAAAATATTCGTTTTAATTCCTTCTATCGTCGTTATTGTGATTTATAAAAGAGTACCTATGATCTTTACTATCAATGACCCGATCGAATGTATGCCAGGCAGTCTCAATATCTTCTTTGATAATAGGCATTCTTGCACGCATCATTAATTCTCGCCATGATTGACGATATTTTTTAGTATTCAATATGCCCATTTTGATTTCACGAAGTAAATGTTCTCTTTTTAATATTAATTGTCGTTCTAGTGCCTTTTGTTGTTTTTCTTCTTTCGTCAATCCTTTTGACCATCGGACGTTTCTTTTTTTTTTTGGCGGCATATTCCTTTTATAAAAAATTATTATTGTTCTATTATTATATATTATAGTAATACATCAACGTATAAAGCAATGTGTGTGTGTGTGTACATAATAATAATATGGAACAATAAAAAAATATAACATCTATAATAAAAAAAATGATTAATCATTATAATTATAAATTAAAATAAAGAAATGTATAGCATTGAATAAATTCATATTGAAATTAAATTAAGTTAGAGATGCGTTTCTTAATATTAAAGTATGAGTTCATTGCTCTATTGGAATGCTTTATGTATATATATAGTTACGTAACTTCTTTGTACTTTTATATATATTAAATCGTTTTTATAGTCGTAAAAAATTTCTCTTACGTCGTTAATATCCTCGTATCAAATTAATATATGTTTGTTTAAAATGATGGGTATATCCCCTTTAAAAATAATTATTACAAAAGCAAACGTGTAGCCTCAAGCGATTTGAATAAAATCATCAATGAAATGTACTGTGTTCACAATAACGGAACTCCTTACAAGTTTTGTCTGGGAATTCCAATGATTTTTAATGATGTTGTAAAACTCGTTTACTTAGAGTAGGTTACGCGACATTATCATTTAATGTTTATTTATACATTTGTTGTTTTGTTTTGTTTACTATAGTCTGTTAATTCTTACATTATAAAAATGAATGGAAATTTATTAGAATTATAAATTAAAGAAAGGAAGACAAGTATTAATAATATTCAAGAAGTTTTATCTTAGACTTTGTAGATGTTATTTGAATATAAATGTTTGATCTTTCATAATCGTTTAGAATAAAACGACTTTGTTGAGCGTTAATTATTTCAGAAAAAAAAAAAGTATTATCGCCAAAAGTCAAAGTAAAATTATTTAAATTTGAACCAGTGGTTACGAAAGTGGCCTGTCATTCAAATTAACAAATATCAAAATATATCTCCAAAGGAAAAATATATAACTTAAAACACTTTTTCATAATCTCCGACTCATCAATGATCTACTAATAAAAAAATTAAATTAAAAAGAAGTATGTGTTAAAATTTGAGATTCGAAGGTCGATAAGCAGTTAGGATTATTACGTTAAATTACAAGGAATTCATCGGTTTCCAAATAAAAAAAATATTTCAATGTCATTCTTACGAAGGTGGGCCGAGGTGAAGAAAACCGGAAAGATGAGAATGAAAGATAAATTTGTATTTTCTACGAGAACACGAATATATGTACATATATATATATATATACGTTTGTATACATAATGTAGGTAGTACTTTGACAGGAAGCCATTGGTAGAAAGAAGTTAAACATTTTAATGACTAGTAAAGATCTCTTGATGGAAGGGGTGGGGGCACATCTTCCGCGATCTTATGCTATAAAAAGTCTTTCGAGAGTCAATCTAGGAAACGGTAAGAAACGTGTTAGTGTTTTTAGTTAAAATCAAGACACGATCCAACGAGGTTCGTAAAGGAAAACTGTGACTTATCATCATATCTAATTGTAATTTTTTACTTCGATATTATTATATACTTTAACGACAGAAAAAATAAATAATTTATATTATTATATAGATAATGATATAATGATTAATTATACAATAATACAGGGTGTCTACAATAAAACGCTCTGATTTTTTTTTCTTTCGTTTTTAATAAAAAAAATTCGGACATTTCATCGTATACACCCTATGTATTACATTATTTTATAATATTATACAATATTATTATATTAAAAAAAAATACGCAAAAGAAAGAGAGAGAGGGAGAGAGAGAGAGAAAGAAAGAGAAAGTGAATATTCAGGAACATTTATTTTCTTGATAGATGAAGCTCCATTACATATTGGCATTAATTACACTTCTGACAGTGGCTTATGCAGCCGACGTCACTCAAGATTTATTGAATTCATCATTGAATTCCCACGATGAAAGTACGAGTCAAGTAAGAGAGAAGAGAACTATACTTTTAGGAAAAACTGCACTAATTGGAGGTGGTGGTGCTCTTCTTGCTAAAAAAGCCCTTCTCATTGGAGGTGCTGCCCTTGGAGCAAAAGCATTGATTGGTGCTGGCTTGTACAAAGCTAAATAGTAAGTGCATACTACCTTAGAAAAACACATTAATTATATTTTTAAAAAAATATTTAGAATTATTATTGACAATTTATTGAATAATTTTGTTTAGTTTGGAAAATGGTTACGGAGGTGGCTATGGTTTTGGAGGCGGATATGGTTACGGAGGCGGATATGGTTATGGAGGCGGATATGGTCACGGAGGTGGATATGGTTATGGAGGTGGCTACGGTTATGGAGGTGGCTACGGTTATGGAGGTGGATATGGACATGGACATTCAACTTATCACGGCTCTTATTGGCGATAATTTTATATACTGCGTATGTGTCTGTATGTATGTATGTATGTATGTATGTATGTATACATACACATACATATATATATTCGTTTTTTCATTATTTTTCACATTATTCATATACATATATTTATTTTACAGAATACAGTATCAAAGTACTCTTAAGAGATCTGTCTGGGAACATGTCTGAACTCAATATTTTTGAGAAAAATAATTCTTTTATCTAATTTAAAAGTTTAAAAAATAGTGTATGATAATAAAAATAGTGTATGAAATTGTACACTTATAATTAGACAATTTTTATAATCATCGGTTCATTTATCATTGGAAATATTTTATACAAAAAAAAACGAAAATAAATAAATAAATATATATTTATAAACGAAATAAAAAATTAGAAAAAAAATAGATATTCTCCCAATCATTCGAACAAAAGTTAATGACTTAGAAGAGGCTAATACGATATTGATATCAACGATTACAGCATATAGTAGTGCTGTAATCGAAGCAATGTCTTCGCTAATATTACGTGACGCTAATTTTATATATCGATTTCGATACTCATTTTCTTTATCTCGTTAAGGAAGTAGATTTAAATAATCGAAAATGAAAATGAAATTTTCAGAGATTCAAAATCAAATACAAATTAATACGAAAACAGATCAAAATTTGCGTTGATTTTTATTCCCTGCTATACTTCCTTCTTACGTAATATATACGATTTTATTTGCATTATCTAATCGTGAATTTAGTTGTAGAAAAAAAAGATGAAGAAAAAAAAAGAAAGAAAGAAAAAAGATCCCAAGCACGTTCGATCACACATTGTGTATACGTTCAATTACAAGATCTGAATCCAAATGAACCTTCATTGAACCATATTCGCTTGTACACTCTCGTGCTATTATGTATGTAGTTGTTGAAGTGAGCAATGCGGATAAAGAAGTCGACTAATCGAGGGTGCGAGACAAGAAAGTGATAGCACATCGATGAGATGACAAATACAATACGTCAACTTACTGATGTGTGCGAGTACACTTTGTGAAAACGAAAACGATGACCGATATAGAAAGTGTCTGATGTCCACTCAGATTTCGTAAGCTCATACGGAAATTTCACTAATGGATTGGAACAATAGCCCACATATGAAAGTCGAACAAGGACTTACAAAAAAGAAAAAAAAATAATTCTTAAATAATTTTATAGTTTTATTAAGAGAACATATTTTTCTTAAGAGAAAATATAGTAAAAAGAGAATGATATATATATATATATATATATATATATATATATATATATATATATATATAAATGAACGGGATATCCATATTCAATTCTTCAATCTTACCCAAAGTTGGATTTATAATTTTTTAATTAAATACTACAACGTCCTCTTGATTAGATGATTAGATTTTTTTTTCCATGTGTTTTAATTAATCGTAACAATCAATAAGAAAATCTTATCGATATAAAGACAGAAAGTCAAAAACATCGAATAAATGCCCAACGAAACAATCGTTCGTGTCCAGAATTCACAATATATTTCTGTCTTTGCTAACCAGGAGGTAGGTTGACTATAAAATCATGCATCCGCTCGCTGTAAGTCACAGTACTTTTTCTTATACAGAAGTGTACAGTACCAAAATTAAAGGTGAGTAAAAGAGTATGTGATTCGGTAATCAGAAAAATAACATCTTCTTTTTTTCTTAGAAAATTGATTAAAAAAAAAAAAAGAGAATTCTGCATATAAACATAATATCGTCTTTTTGATATCGTAGATGCAACATTATACTATCTTCTTGGTCCTAGCTATATGCAGTTGTGTAGCATTATGCATAGCTACGGAAGTTGATAATCAGTACGATCACCAAGCAGATACATTTAAAACGCTCGATACAACGGGCGAGCTCAATAATGGGGCTGAAGTACATACAAGAACAAAGAGGACACTTTTCTTAAAAAAGAAATTAATAGGTGCTGGACTTTTAGGATTTGGTGTCGGTGTTGCTAAAGGGTATAGATATCTATAATCATTTGTTGTGATCTATCATGATTTTGTTTTTTTTGTTTTTACTTATTTATTTTTTCTTTTTTATTCTATTTTTTCTTGAAATTTTTTTTTCTAGATACAAACTTGGATATCACAGTGCTCCTGAAATTCATCGTATATATGTTCCACCACCTCCAACTGTTAAATACGTGGAATATGTTGAGAAACCTGTTTATATTTCAAGAATTATCGAAAAACCCGCGCCTATTTACAAAGCGGCTCATTTAGATTACGAACCATCCTGGTCTCAACCTGATCCTTCGCCTCATTATGGGTAATTAATTAATATTTTCTCACGAATATAGAATTAACAAATTTATAACGACATTCTGCATACTTTTTTTTTATATTTTTTTATTTTTTTTATTTTTATTTTTTTTTTTTTTTTAGTTCTTGGTAAAAAATATTGGACACTTTTATAAGCAAATCCATAAATCATAAATATCGTTCTGGGAGCTAGCGTATGGATTATTCGATGGATTTAAATGAAAGAAAAAGTTCTATTATTCTACGTTCCTTCTTCTCAATTGACATGACGATTTTTAAGCATGCTCCTGTTTATAACCAAAAATACTGTATTTGTTAAATAAAATGTTGTTTTTATAATAAAACATTTTTCTTATATTTTTTTTATGATATATTAATAAAAATTCTCTATAATTATATTAATATAATAATAATAATAATAATAATAATAATAATAATAATAATAATAATATCAATCAATCAATTAATATATTATGCTTTCTAAAAAATAGAATTTAAAAATTATACATTCTAACTAAAAAATTAATAGGCAAAAATAGCAACCATTCATTATAATCATACTGTAAGAGAAACATCATTGTTTTTAAAGAATTTAGATGCTTACCAATATACTAAACATTGCTTACAAAATTGCTTTATCTTTTTAGTCTATAAAATTACAAAAAAACTATAAATTTTTCCAAAATTTAACAATATTTTAAAAACTCAGATCTCTTGACATAAACGATTGGACATGTATTTCCTTATATTTGTCATAAAATCATTTGGTCAAAGATCAATAAAATGATCAAATGAGTAACCGTAGCTTCTCCTTACGAGCATCGTGAAACATATTTCTTTGCGTTTAGAAATGTTCAAGAAATCTAAGCATCAGCTATTTACGCACATACCAAGCAGGCAATCGTTACTCACCGACATAAACATACCTTTCAAGCGTGTATATGAAAATCAATAGTAGAATACAAGCTTTATTTCTTTTGCCGCAAATTTCGAGGGGCGCCACAGTACAAAACTTATTCTTCGCAAAAACGACATTTTCGCCATTTGTGAGAATAGGTGTAGTTCTTGACTAATTTGGATGAACAAGGTCTCGTTTGAAGACGAAGGTTCAATTTAGGACACCTTTACCGAATTTTAGAAAAAGCTTTTTATTTGTGTATAAACTATTCTCGAAAAAATACCATTTTTTAACATGATTTTTAAAAAAAAAAATGAAACTTTCGAAACTCCACCGGAACAGCAGTGTTAGACCTTCGTCTTTAAAATGAGACCTTGTTCATTAAAATCGGTCAAGAATTATGCCTGTTCTCATTATTCGTGTAAACCATTAAAAAAGCAAGAGTAGTGAACAGTCTTAATATATTTTATATAAATTAATATAGTTGATTTATCCAAATTTATGCAACAAAATAAATACGACACAAACTAGATATATGGCAATATGGAGTATATTTGTGAGGACGCGCAGAGTTCCATGCGCAAAATCTTGCAATGAGTATATTACTAAATATATATATAGTTATCTATGCGTCATACAAGATCGCTGTCAAAAGTTTTTATCTTTGGTGTAGAAGTTACTGCATAAAATTTTATAATTATCATAAAAAAGTGTTTGAGACTAAGATATATTAACAGCATGTATGTTATTTATTATCTTCATTATTTTTTTTTTTATTGCCACGAAGTGATCATAATTATTAATTAAGAATTTTTTAGTTTTTAAGCCAAAAGACATGGAACAAACAGGTGATCGTCCTCAGTGGCTTATGGAATTGGAAAATCGAAAAAGAAAGGTTGTATTTACATCTTTCACATATAATATTTTATATAGACAAATTTCATAGTACATAAATAAATATTTCATTTTTGCTATAACAAATTCATTTACTGGCTTTATCAATTTATTTTATACATGTAATGTAGGTATGCAATTGTTTTTCCAAGTTATATATAAATATAACTTATTTTTCTTATTAATTACATTAGCAAAATATTTTAATATCTATTTTATTTTATTTTTTTAGTTGATTTTATATTTTTTTTTTGTTCTTTTTCTTTTCTCTTAATTAGCCCCGTTTAGCGCATGAAGCCGGAGCAGGAGCACCATGCATGATATGTAACGCTTTGTGTCCTGGTTTAGATTTACATTTTTGGCGAAAAACTTGTAAAATTTGTAAATGTAGCAGAGATGATCATGATGTTGTCAATGATGATTTTCCTCAGTTCGATTTATTATTTGGTCCATCTGGAAAATCAAAAAGAAAACCTATGTGTAAATACTTTATCATCATGTATTTTTTTTATTATGAATATCATAAATGAAGCTGCATACAAAAATATCTTATATTAAATCACAATTATATATTTCAGTATTGGTTATATCCAATAAAAAGCAAACTAATAGTGAAACTGTATTTGACTGGATACCACCAGATACAACTAAGGAACTTGCTGTAGATTATATGAATGCTTTACCAGTAGAAAAATTACCTATTTCTGGATCAACTGGTGCAATATTAAGAAAACAATTACTACAAAAACAATTGCCGTTACACGATATTGATCATAAAGCGTGTGATAAACTAAGTGAAGTAGAGAAAAAAGAGTTGGAAAATTATGTTGAAATTTTGAAAAAATATGCAGGACAGGGCAAAGTAATGAAGGTATGTTACTTTTTTTTCTATAACTTTGTATATATATGTAATATTTCTACTATATTTATATATCCCTTTCTTTTTAATATATATAAAAGATGTTAGGTGCACGTCCGTTTGATCGGTCATTAATGACACCAATTAATGCTACGGATATGCAACGTTTCAATTCACAACAAAAATCACAGGTATCTGTGACTATACCACAACTTCGAACACCAAGCAGCTTTACAAAAAATATTCCATATTTAAAAGTTCCTTTTGAAAATAGACCAGATCCAAATGTTAACATGGAAACAAAGGATAATGAAAGAAATGTTTTAGGTAATAAAAATATTACATTATTTTTATAAATTATACAAATATGAATATTGTTTCATACCTTATCATGAATTTACCATACTTTTACAGATAATAAATGTTCAAAGCCAGCCTCATTTCATAAATTAGTGAATTCTTCTGTAACTGCTTACGATGCAAATTCAGAATTACCTGTAATTTGTCAGCATGAATTTTGTGAACCTCTTCATTGCAAGTACACAGAAATCAATCCATGTGCTTTGCCAACAACAAATCATGATAAATTTAAACATATAGAGCAGAATACTGTGCCTCATAAAAGCAATGTTGATCTTCAGATAGAACCATCCAATACAGAGACATCTGATAAACAACCAGAAATGAATCTCCTCGAAGTTGCAGATAATATTTTAGCAAATGCATTACTTCCACCTAGTGCAATCAATGTACATGACATTGTTAGTAGTACTTTAGATAAAAAGGAATTAATGTTTATACGCGATAAACTCAATAGCAAGTACGGTATGCAAGATAATTCACAAGTTAATCATGCACGAAATTTCCCACATAATAAAGGAGTGGACAAAGCAGTCATTATGGACTCTCAAAAAAATCTTTCACCAAGTGGATCTACGCCTAAAAGTAACGTAGTAGATGTGACAAAAAATGATCCTCAACATGGAGTTAAACCCATAACAGCAGAAAAACTTGTATCAAAGCCTGTTTCAGAAATGGTTCAATCTACTTGTGCTAGTAATATTGCACCAACTTTTATTCATGATAAAGCAAGTTCTATACATACAAGAAATAAACCATCTGATACTATTTCACACTCAGCACAAACACATAATATTATAAGTAATGCAAATTCACTTGAAAACAAACCAATGTCATCTATAAATGCACAAGATAAATATAATATTGATCATAAAGAAGTGCCTAAGAAATCTGTATCGTCTACATTGCCATCTGATATTGATAATACAAATTGTATAAAGGGCAAATTAAGTGGCATCAAAAATGTACAATCGGCTATTTCTTATTCTGAGAATTTACAAAATCAAGTATTCCCATTCGAGGCAAACTGCAAAATGAACCAGTCCACAGAAAACCAACTAGATATGGATTCTGTTAATGGAGCTGTGAAAGGTTTAACTATTGAATCTTCAAAACCACAAAATTGCGAGAAATGTCGAAAAGACATTAATATTGGTGATGTAGTTGTAACTGTGGATAAAGCTAAGAATATATTATGGCATCCAGGATGTTTTGTTTGTTCTGTATGCAATGAATTACTCGTTGATCTTGTATATTTCTATTATAAGAATCAATTGTATTGTGGTAGAGATTTTGCAGCTCTGTTAGGGATTCCAAGATGCTTCGCTTGTGATGAGGTAAGTAAATTATACAAGAATTGTTATATGATTTGATGTATATTATAATTTGATGCGTTTTCCTTTACAGTTAATTTTCGTACGAGAATATACCGTTGCTGAAGGCCATAATTATCATGTAAAACACTTTTGCTGCTGGGATTGTGACATTCCATTAGCTGGCCAACAGTATATATCTGAAAATGATCACCCTTTGTGTCTTCCTTGTTATCAGAATACATATGCAAAAACTTGCAATGCATGTAATGCAGTGATTGCAGCTGATCAACAAGGTGTTGCTATAAAAAATTTAAATTTTCATGCAATTGAAATGTGTTTTTGCTGTTATATGTGTAAAAAATACTTACTAAATAGTAGAATGGCAGTCAAAGAGGATAAACTATTTTGTAGTAAGGATTGCATTTCCAAGTTTTCTAACTAATTGAAAAATATTACATATAATTTGATATAATTCAATATTATCAAAATACAATCAAATTTGTATTTCTTATATTTGATAATATTTTACTACAGCAAAACAGTTTTATTTACCATTATGCCATACTAATATAAGTACATTTTTAATAATATAATAATGTTTACAACTATATATATCATAAATAACAGGATTCATTAATAATGCATTTATATAAAATTCATAATTAATGCATACAAAAGTATGCATTTTTATTTAATCCTTTAGTTTATATATAAATATTTTTGACATTTATTTTCATCGAATACAATTATTCTAAACTATAAAAATAATTAAAAATTTGTTTTATATTTCGACTTTTTTAACATTCTATTTCTTGGTTAGATAAATGGCTAAAAACATAATAAAAAATCAAAATATCACTTTTGAAAGTATAGTGATTTAATTTTATCTAGACTATTTAATTATATCTTAGACTTTTTAAGGATTAAAAATATGGTTAATATACTAGAAATTAAAGTATAATCGTAAAACTGATATTTTTCATTACGATAAACATACGATATAATCTGTAGAGCAGTGTTTCTCAAGCTTCTGACGTGCGATCCAATGTTTCTAATGGTTAAATAATTCTAATGTTTAATATACGCGGTCCAAGTGTTTATAATATACAATTTAAAAAAATCTGATATACTGGAACAATTGTGTTTTAAGATACAGCTGTGACTTTGGTATCTCGTGAGAGCATTTTACAGTAATTTTGAGAAACGCTGCTACAGAATATTATATAGATTGAGATAAAAGTATGATTGAAACACTGATATTTTTCATTAAGATAAACACACAATATAATTTATAAAGCAGTGTTTCTCAACCTTTTGCCGTGCGATCTAATATTTAATTCTAATGTTTCAGTAAATCTAATGTTTAATGATGCGGTCCAAATGTTTATAATTTACAATTTTTAAAAATCTGATATATTGGAACTATTGTGTTGTAAAATACGGCTGTTACTTCGGTATTCTCGTGAACTGGCAAGAGTATTCTACGAGAATTTTGGGAAATGCTGCTACAGAATATCACATAGATTGAAATTAAAGTATAATCGTAACACAGATATTTTTCATTACGATAAATACACGGATATAACTGTAAAGCAGTGTTTCTCAATCTTTTGCCGTACAACCCAATATTTCTAATATTTCAGTAATTCTAATGTTTCAATAATTCTAATGTTTAATATATGTGGTCCAAATGTTTATAATATACAATTTTTAAAAATCTGATATACTGGAACTATTGTATTGTAAGATATAATGGCTGCTACTAAGATATTCACGTGAACTAGCAAGAGTATTCTACGAGAATTTTGGGAAACGCTGCTACAGAATATCATATAACTTCCAAAACATAAAATATAAATATTCATTGAAAAGATTTCTATTTTTACGTATCAAATAAATTTCATAAAAATACTTTTTATCTTATTACAAAAATGCCAAAAATACATTTTTTTTTTGTAATACGATTATTACTTCTCATTAATGTAGAATTATATTTATAAATAGATATAAGATACAATTACACGCACACTCATACAAACAATTTATATAAATAAATATTACATATACATTACTCAGAGTCACTGTCAATGACAGTTTGAATTCTTTTATACGTGCTGCGAGCTTCACGATATCGTGACGGAGTTTCTGGTAAGACTAAGGAGTTCTTGTTAGTATTTATACCTTTACGAGAACGTGTAATGCGCCCTGTAAAAGAAAAGAAAATGTAATATAAAAAAATCTCTATCTTTGTGTGTATGTGTTAAATTATCATTTTTTACAAAATGTATGTAATTTAAATAGTAATAATAATAATAATAATAATAGGCTTAAATTTAAAGAAATTGCAAGAAAGTGAAATAACCTTCTGATATAATATTACTCTTATCCAATTCAGATACTTCTTTTAATCTTTCATTGCGTTCTTTCACTTTTTTACACTTCTCTAAAGTTGGTCTTCCATGAACTCCATGTTTTTCAAGCAATGATTTTAATCGTCGTACTCTCGCAGCATTAGATTTGCATCCACTCCATATTTCTTGATATGATTTCACAGCTATACCAGCTGTTCTTATATATTTTTTTAATGATTGTATCCTCTTATCATCTTCAGGTCTCTAAAATAACATATTATATTAGAACATTGTATTATGCAATAAACGTATAATAGTTGCAGCTATATTAAACATTTCATTAATTTATTTAATTGTACTAACATTAGAACTACGTTTCTTCTGTTTACCATCTTTTGTTTGATCTGGATCATCATTATCACTTTCACTTTCACTACCGGATGTTTCTTTAGCTGATGAATTATGCTCTTGTTCATCTTTATTTTTATTAACTGATTTGATTACTTTATCACTAATATCTTTATTATCATTCTTTTCAATGTTATTGCCTTTATCGTCATCATCATTATTATCCTCATCTTCATTGTCATTAATCAAATTTTTATCTTGGCTTTTTTTTGCACCTTGACCTTTTCGTACACCGCGACCACCTCTTTTGGAATCAGATAAGGTTTTCGTGTTTTTCTTACTTAAACTCTTCTTAGTTTTTTTCTTATTTTGTGGTTTATATTCTTCATCTTGAATGTTATTGTCTGAACTATCTTCTGAACCTTCAGAAGACTTCTTTACGTTTGAAGATGTTTTAAGACTTTTTTGTTTTCCTTGTTTAAGATTTTTCTTTGTATGTAAAGTATTCTTCAAATTTTGTTCATTCAATTCTTCTACTTCAGATGAACTAACATCAAGTTCAGATTCATTTGGCTTTGCTTTTACAATAATTGTTTTTGTTTTTGGTTTATGATTGTCATCTTTTTCGCTTTCAGAACTAGATTCTTCCTTATCACTTGCGCATTCTACAGAAAGTTCCAATCCATCTACTACCTCTGTTTCTTTGGTAGATGACATTGTAACATTTAAATTAATGTTTTCTTTAGATGATTCATTTCCGCTATCTTCTTTAAATTTCAGTGAAACTTCAGTATTTTCATCTTCAATAGATTTGTCAATTTTTTCAGCAAAATCCTAAAATACATGAAAAAAAAGAAATAATGAAGAAAAAATAGCTCCACACAACTATCTGGTAGTTGAATTATTGCGACAGTTAAATTTTATATTATTCATGTTTTAGGAAATATGCATGATTCGACAATATCGCGTTCGTTACATTTTCATTTTCTGTACCAAATGAGGACAAATCAGTATCAGTCCGACCAGCGGGGAAGAGGGATCTGTTATTAAAAAAAAAAAGATAGAAATTCTGCGATCTTCAGAAAATTTTTTGAAAATTCCGTGACATTCAGAAAATTTTTTGAAAATTCTGCGACCTTCAGAAAATTTTTTGAAAATTCCGCAACCAGAAAAGTTTAGAAATCCCTGATATAAATATATTGCACAATTATTCTTATTTACTTCGTATTAAAAAAAAGATAAATAATATTGCATTCTTAAATTACACAAGTGCATACTACTATATTTTATTAAACAAACTCAATAAAATGTAATTTTATATTTATTTCTTACAAGAGAATCTGTAGACGCATTGCAGAAGTCGTCATCTACTTCATTTGTACTATTAGTTGTGTGTGGTGAACCGCTTCCTTCATTTTCTTGTTCTCCTTTAGTCGAATCTGTATGAAGTTCATTTGTTGGTGAAGATACACTTTTCTGATTGTTTGTTGAATTTGTATTTTGTTCTACTTCTTCTTTTGTATCATCATTGGTATTGTTTGATGTTGATCCATTTGACGCTGGTAAATCTTTATCTGTAGAATTACAAGGCTTCTTGGTAAGTAATTTTTCTTCTTCTGAAGATACCAGACGTTGTCTTTTACCCGTTGTTTTTATTGTCTCATTAGATATTTCTGAAGGTGACATTTCATCACCTGCCTCTCTACTCTCATTACTTTGATCTGATTCAACCATAGTTAATTATGCAATCTGAAATTAAAAACTTTGATTATATTATATGTGGTGAGATTTGATTTAATACATATTCTTCTTTGCGAGTATTTTTTCATTATTTTATAGATAAGCGAATCATATATTTTTATAACACAGAATCAAGCACCATCAATATAGAACAATACAAACAACATTTTAAAATATGAAGTAAAAACATAAATAATAATTTGATGATGGACAGTTTTTAAATCATAAGGAATTATCCATTAATAATATATACACATATAGATTAGTTGCACTTAAAAGTGTATAATTTAAGAAAATATATATATGTTATTAAAGTAAAAAATTGTAAAATATTCACTGAATAGAAAAACGATAAATTGCGTTTTGGAAAATATTCTTAACCTAACATGCCGATCGATAATCAATTTTCATATATTAAAACTTAACAATTAAAAATAATTATTTTTAATTAGTGGTTATTATTGTTTTTTATATAATTTCACATAACATACATACTTAAAATCACAAGCGATTTACGTATTCACGGCACAACGTCTGCAAATATATTCCTTTATCCCGCCTTTTCTTCTTCTATTTATTTCACTATGGCGACCTCGCTTGTTGTCCCGCCATTTCGTTATATATATACTATATATATATAAGTAGTGTGCAATACGTTGCGGTTAAAACTCTTACTTTTTTTATTGGATACTTTTATGTTTTATAATAGTTTATTTGTTATTAAAAAATGTGCGGAGAATATTTCTACGTAGCAATAATTTATAAACTATTGCACGTGGTATTGATGATATCTGAATAATTTCTTATAATTTATATATTAAAACTTTCTTAAAATGTATTCTGAATCTCATAAAATATTTTTGCAAGCTATCATGCAAGAAGGTATCTTACAAGATGAAGATAGTAAAGAATTAATCATTACATTATTTGGTAAATAATACATTTGTCAAAGTAATATAATTATTATAAAAAAGTATAATTTTATTCTATGATAATAAATATATACTACATAATTTTATATATTTCAGGTAATGAAGAAGTGAAAAATATAATTTATGAAATTAATTCAAAATTACAACCATTAAATATGATGATAAAAACTGTAATCTGTGAAATAACAGGTGATACATATTGGGCAGTTACAAGTACAATTCTCCAAGATATAAGTAGGTAAGATGAGATTTTAACAATGAGAATTATTATTTACTTATTTTTTTTTTTACAGTTTTCAGGTACAGTTCTCTAGAGCTCAATTGGAACTATTAAGGAAAATATTTTCTGAGATAATTACATCAACTAATGGCTGTGTATCTAGTACAATATGTCTTAATTTATGTTCATCTCTAGATACAAAATTGTTAAAAATTGATGCAACAGAGTTTTTGGATTATATCGTTGATAAAAAGTGGCTCACATTAAAAGTAATCATTTAATTATTTATAAACTACATTCCAAACTATATTTACAAATAAAGTTATGTCTTTTAGAATGGTCAATATTATATTGGAGTACGTAGTATAGCTGAATTAATGCCTTACTTTAAGGAAACTTATGACAATTCTCTCCACATCTGCAATTTATGCAAGGAAGTTATCTTTTTCGTAAGATATACAAAACATTTCTTATACAATTTTGTATATATTTGCACAAATAAATATTGCTTATTTTTACAGGGTCAAAGATGTATTCATTGTGAAGCTATGATGCATATTATTTGCTTAAAGAGATATGCAGAAGTTATGCATCCTCTACAATGTGCTACTTGTAAAAATCATATAGAAGTAGATGTTATAGGTATATATTTATTGGAGTTATATTTATACAAAAATGTATAACTTTTTAATTTTTAATATGTTTTTGGGATTAATTTTACTTTAGGTGAATAAGGAAGAACAGTGATTATGAATAAATTTTAACAAAAAAAAGTAAATAAGAAAATATATTATCAAGTAAATACACAAAATTAACATATATTATGAGATAAGTATGATAAAAAAAATATTTTATTATTAAAATTACAAATTACTTATTATTTTCCTATTATGTAATATAACAAAAATACACTTACATAATTTTAATATGTACAGTGTTCTAAATAATGCAAATATTAAATCAATGGTTTTGACTTTGTTCATATTTTTCTCTAAGGTATCTAAGACCAGCTGCTATTTTTTCCTCATTTATAGTTTTATTTAATACATTATTAATACTTTGGCTAGGCTGATTATCCTTGGGATTACTATTATATTTTGAAGTTTTTACTGAAGTATCATTTCCTCTATAATATATATGTGGATATGTAATTAATGGAACACTTGCATTTGTGTCAAGCAACTGTTGTTCTGTCAATGAATCATTTTGTTGATCATTAATATCAGGACATATTTGCTTTGACACATTTATAGAATTACTTGAGTTATTCACTGAGGTATTTTTATTGGTAGATGATATATTAGAAAACATCAAAGAATTAGTTTGATTTGAGGCTTGATCAGATACTATAGTATTATTAGTCTGTGTAATTTTTACGAAATTTGAGTTTAAGATTTTATCATTGTAAACAGGTGCAAATTCTAAATTTCTTTCTTTTCTACATTTATGTACCCATTCCTCTTGAGACATTTCTCGCCAAATTCTTTGATTTTCTAGGACTTCTTCTAATACTTTTATTTTTTGTTCTTTTGTTTTCTTTTTATCCACGTTATTGTCCTGATTATGCAGATCATCTCTAGATATTTTATTTTCTTGTACCGAAGAAATATTGTTTACAGTATTTATATCATTGGAAATATTAGTAGTATTAGTAGAATCATCTTGTAAGTTTTCTTCAGGTTCAGCAGGTAAACCTGCTCTAATTCTTTGTCTAATTCTTGCTGCTTTTAATCTATTTTGTTCCATTTTCTCTTTCAAATCTTTTAGTTCTTTTATATGCTTTTGTTTTTGTTCAGTATCCCTTCTTAAGTTAGTTAAATTTTCTTGTTGTTTGGCTCTTTCTTCTTCGTCTTGTGAAAAAGCATAATATCCGACACCATGCGCACGAGCTTCATCAAATAAAATATCTTGATAATGTATATCTGCTTTTTCTGCAAGCTTTTGCGTTTGTTCCTCCCATTTTCTTCTCATAATATCTATTTCAGGTTCTTTTATCTGTGTCTCTTCGGTATTAAATACATTTTGTTGCATGTGTTTCTTTGTAATTTCTTGTTTCAATAATTCATCTTTTTCACGCATTAGTGGTAGATCTTTAGCTAAACATTTTCTAGTACGGCCAAAACAATCTTCATACTCAACCCAGCTATCATCAGGATCCACAAATCTGTCATCATAATCGTCCTCTTTCAGGATTTCTTCTTCAGATTCATCCGATTTATTAGTAAAGTCAACTAGAAAATTTTCATTACTATTCTTAGACTTTTTCAACTTTGTATATAATCTAGCTTTAGCTTCTAAAACAAGCTTAGACTTTTTGTGAGCATTTATATCTTCTACATCGGTTAATTCTTTAGCAGAATTTTTATGATCATTTTTTACTTGCTTTATCTTACGTTTAAGTTTTGTAGTTTGAGTAGTTTCGATATGTGCCTTAGCTTCTTTTACTTCTGTTTGTTTTCGTAAAAGTTCTGCTTTTAAACCCACTAAAGATGAAAAATTGACATTTATTTTTTTTGCTACGTTCATCTTTTAATATCTTTTCAATTATTCTCAGTTGAAACGTGATTTCTCATATCATTATTAATATAATTTATATAGATGTCTTTATTTTCTTTTGAATTATATAAACAATAATATGTAATAAATTCCTTGTTCAGTTTTAGGTTAAGTCTTCGTAAAGTTGAATGTCTTTTATAAAGAGACTGCTATAGTAAGTTCGCATATTTCGTCACTTGATGGCGTTGGAGGAGCAACAATTGATTATTTATATCGAGTATCATTCAGCACCATGTGCCTAAAGAATTTAGCTCTCATTTGTTTACAGATTTTCTGATATAAATATATAAAAAAATACTACACATATACACAGTATAATATAAAAGTAAATATTCGAAATTTTTTACTTTCAATTACTTATTTCCTTAAGCATTAACATCTCTATTTTATTTAAGACATAACTTACACAATACTATTAAAAAAAAAAAAAAAATAAACTTAGGAATTATTCCATTAATGTGATAAATAAGAATCTTGTGAATAAAACGTTAGGACTAGAAAGGATTATATGAATCAAGTCCAATAGTATTTTTCATTTAGTTTTTAAAAAATATAACTTCTTTAAGAATGTAAGGTACTGTTTTTCTTCCTTCTTTTTTGTGATAATAGTTTTCTTCCTCTCCGTACCTTTACACCTGAAATTTTATAAATTATTTATAAATTATTTATCAAATTATTGATAAATTATTTATAAATACATAGAGAAATATATATCAAATTCATTTACCATTAACATTTACTATTCACTTGTTGAGGCATTATCTTTCTCATCTGATATAGAATCTTCTATTTTATTTTTATTATTTTTATTTAAACGCAAAGCATCTAATTTTGTTAAATCTTCATTTTCAACATTTGGTAACTCATCAGTATTACTTACTGATTTCTGAACATTATTAGTTTTTGATAATACTTCAATTGATTCTGATTCCTTCTCTTCTTCTGACGAAGATAACTCAGCAGTTTCTAATTCTTTTTCCTCTAGATTTTTCACAGCGGCTGTTATTATTTCCTTTTTACCACGTCCTTTCTTGGAAGTATCTATTGTACTTGCATTATCTTTATTTATTTTTCTTTGTCTTCCCTTAACTGGCTTAGAATCATTGGTCTCTTCAACATTATTTTCTGTTGCATCTGGAACATTATCTGCTTGATTTCGCATTTTTCTAGTAACTTGTGATTTGGGTTTTTTTTCTTCATTTACAGCAGATTTTTCTACTTTAGAAATATTATTTTCTGTTGTTTTAGCTTTAGCACTAGTTTTTTTCTTTACTTCTACAACTACAGTTTCATCTTTTTTTTCTACAACTTTCTTTAATGGTTTTACCTTCGTTTTGGTTTCCTTAGATACTTTTTCAGCCACATTCTTTTTTTTTTCTTTTGTGGATACTATCTCAGTATCTGTATCTTTAGATGTTTCAGTTTTTTTGGCTCTTGTTTTTGGTTTTGCTTTGGCTGTAAGAAACATGAATTCATTTATATATATATATATATATATATATTCATACGAAAAAACATTAATATTAAGGATCTTTTCTCTTATACAATAATCTAAGAAACTGGGAACATCATTTATTGAGTAAAAGCTTATTTAATATACATGATAAGTATATTAATATAACAAAAAAAATACGATAAAGTTATTGAAAAAGAAGAACTAAAGTAGGAACAAAAAAGAAAACAGAAAAAATGAAAAATAATTTGATATTATTTAGTAAGTTTCTATAAAAGCAAATATAATTATAAAAATCCATAATATCATTTCTTTTGAATGTTATTTCATCTTGTCATTTATTCATTTAATATATTTTCTCTATATTTTTTATAAGTTCGGAGATTATTTAGTAAAAGATAAATATATATAAGATAAAAATGCTGACAGTATCAAAAAAACAACGAGATAATAAATAAGATAAATGAAAATATAAATATAAATTAATTTAATTGGTTAAAATTGGATGCAGTATATATGTACGTGTAAGTGTTGTGTGTGAGAGAGAGAGAGAGCGAAAATAAACTCTCGTAAATATCCTACCTTCGATGTTGTCCGTTGTTCCCGCCTTTTCCGTAACTGTTTTTCCACGAGTCTTTTTCGCGGGTATTTTCTGAGATATCGAATCATCCGTTTCAATAATTGGATCATTTGGACCATTAGACGATGATATATCTTCTATAGCTTTTCCTTTCTTAACGATACGTTTGGATTTCGTTATTTGTTCCTGAGATGAAGTAACTTTCGTTGACTTAGCAGGCACTACCTTATTTCTCGCTCTCGATTTTTTAACAGGTTCAGATTCCGGTTCTATTATTTCTCCGGTTTCTTCCACGTTACGTATTTTCGTAGATCTCATAGATCTCGTATCCTTTAATTGTTCAAAATTTACGGACAAAGACTTGATCACTTTTGTACGTTTTGGAGGCGATACGTCGCCGATTTCCGCGACTTTTTCCACGGGCTCAACATCGGCTTGCTTCGCATTTCTACGTGGTGCCATTTATTCTTCCTTTCTTTTTTTTTTATTTTTTTATTTATTTATATATATATGTATGCGCGTGTATATATATATGTATATATATATATAAAGAGAGAGATAGAAAGATAGAAGGATAAATTTTTTTTTCCTTTTTCTAGGTCGAATCGACGATCTTTTATCAAATAATTGTTGGAAATTTTGTTACCGTTTGTATATATGTATATGTTTCATCAACGATCCGGTTAATAACGGCCCTCAACGTGCCGCTTTTACCGGTGTTCACAACTTACATGCGCGACCAAGTTAATAGCAGATCCTGAAATCGGTACATCAGCGCCGTCTTTTTTAAACGAAAGACTCGTACGCAACAAGAATTGATTTTCGGATTGATAATTAGAAAATGACAATCGTAAAGGTATCGTTTATAAGTATCTATAACATCGCATTAATTTCCTATCTCGAAAATTATATATTTAGAATCTTTCGAAATATCTTTTTTCACGTCTTTTTTTACGTAACTTCATTTATTACTCTGTAGATCGATCTTCTTAAAAATTCTATTAAAAAATATAATCTTAATTATTTTTTTAAATAACGAATGTTAATAATACGAATACATCTCGAATTGATTTTGAATATTAAATTTATAGATACGATTAGACAGATGTTTTTTCTTAATTGCGTTTAGATTTTAGATTTAAATTTTGTGAAGTTGGCGCCATTTTTTGATACGTCTATCATTACAGACATGAGTTACTATTTTTATGATTAGAATAGAGATTGAAATAGATCATTTAATCTGTCGATATTAAATAAATGTTTCATTATGATTATTCATATTGATATATGATAAAGCTTTATAGTAAAAGTCGAATTACGATAAGATTCATGTCGATGTATGAAAAAAAATATTGCGAATGATATAAAGCTTTATGCATAGAGGAAATAATAAGAAGGCATTAAATTTCATGTCAGAGGTCGCTCGAATTCATTGTTGATTCTTTTTATGAATTTTCATGTATGATAATAATATCGTTTGTGTCCATATATATATATATATATATATATATATATATATATATATATATGTACACATATATATATGTATACACACACACGCGCGCATCATATATTGAATTGTGAAAACAATATATACATACAATTATTATATCAAATTAAACGGAATTATTCTCACGAAGAGATATACTTGTAAATTATTGGACCAATTCTAAAATCATTCATTTTTTGTCAGCTCAATAGGTTCGGATAGAATCGATCATGCGCAGTTAACTTTGAGAATCAACCCCCTTAGTATCGTACACTTTATTATATTCCATCTTATTACTGGTTAGTCCATGGGAAGAAAGGTGCCCCTTGTTGATCAAGGAGGCAGTGAGAAACAACGACGGAAGTGGGGATCGTGCGCCATTTTCTATTTTTGCATAGCAGTGGATTAGTGTGTTGTATGTGTACATTTTGTGTATTAAATCAAGAAAATAATAATAATCATTTGAAGCTGATTTGCCGAGGCAATGAGATGATCGTTAAAAACGCATGTACCAAATATTACGCTATTAGGTTTACCCAATTTATCGTTTGCATTATTACGATAAAGCCCGTTTTCGCTCATATATAAACACTTTTACTTCATGTCCCTTTTCGAGGAGTGAATGGTGAGAAGGATTGTGTTTCGATAAAACAGCGATTGATCATTAAATAGGACAAAAAAGACAAAAGAAAAAAAAAGAAAAGAAATTTTCTTCCTTTATCATTTAAGGAAGGAACTGTGGCGTATATAAAGAGAAAATCGGTCTGTGATATTAAACAGTACTTAGAATATAACTAAGTGTAAATTCTACACAATTGCGTATACATATATATGTTGTGTGAAACATAGATAGATCGTATAAAGGACTAGAACGATATTAAAAAAAAAAAAAGAAAAAAAAAAAAAAAAAAAAAAAAAAAAAAAAAAAAAAAAAAAAGAAAAAAAAAGAAAAAAAAAAAAGAAAAAAGAAAAAACGTAGTGTATGCTATAAACTTTTCTTGTGGACGAAAGAAGAATGTCTTTGGAATCTGTGACAAGTGACAAACAGCTGCTAAATCAAAAAACAACAGGTATTTAAAAACTTTAACATTTGCAATTTAAAGACTCTAAACTGCACATAAATTACATATTTTTTATGATATATTTATTATTGCTAATAATATTTCAAATATATAAATGATTAGAGATTTTGGTATTGTTATTGATATGATGTCGTAGATATTTCTTTCTGTCTCCAATTATTTTCTTTTCGATTCTATGTGTCTTTGCATTTCAATTTAAAGATTGTTTTATTATCATTTCCTTTATTATTAGCATTTCCTTTATATCTTGTGTCTTCTATGTTTGCATGAAAGGTATATTAACATATATGATCATTTCTAATGAATTAGATCAATGTCTACAAAAATCTTCATAAAAATTAACTTAGTTACCGGATAAATAGACTCAGAACTATATTCTTTAAATTATAAAAATAAACAAGATCAAACAAAATGATATTCTCTCTTTTTCTTTTTCTCATAAATGTTTTCACTCAAATATGAAAGGAAAGTAAATGATATAAAAATATTATTTGCTTTTCTATAACAATAACCCTTTGACATTGAAAAGAACAAATGAATAAAATTTTTTATGTAATCATTTCAGTAATAAAATAAAGAAATGATTATATTATGAGTAAATGATTATGAGTATGAGTAAATTTCAGTATATGTAGGAAACAATAGAAAATAGCCAAATAATCTAATTTTTTTATTCTTTTATAATAAGAAGTTAATATTTAAAAAATTTTTAATCGAGTAATTTTTACAATCTTATTTATAATTCTTAATTTTTTTAATTGAATAATGATAATAATTAATATGTAATCATATATTATGTAGTAATTTTTTTTTTAAATTCATTGAAGAGCTTACATAATTTTCAATGTCTCATAATATACAAAAGTCCTCGCTCAAAATATATTCTTTTTATTTTAATAAAAAATAATAAAATAACATGTGACATTCATAATGTTATAAAACTTTTTATTAAAACTATGACGATTCAAAGTTTAAGCATTTAAAAATTTATAAGACAAAAAATATTTTTTAGATCTGATTAATGTGACGATAATATGAATATTTAAATGTAAAAGTATGTATAATGCATAACACATGTATTATATACGAACGAAATTTAAGATTGAATTTATATTACTCAATAGAATTTGAACATATATAGTATTGCTTTGTTTGTGTAGATATATTTTATTTATTTTTATACATATCGATCGTATATATAACTATTGTAGAGAAAATGTCGTATGTAAAAATCAGTTAAAAGTATTTAATTCAAATAAACCGTAGTCAGTCGTACACTAGATTAATAATAACATCGTACGAATATATGATTGGATGAGAATTCGAAAGTCAAAAGCTTTGTCTAAAAACTTCCACCGATCGGCCAGTTTGTATCGTATCATCCGAAGTAACGCATCTTCTATCGTGGTTAAATTTCAAATTCTTCTCTATTATCGTACTAGAAATCTGTTTATCTTATTTCTTTTTTTTTTTTTTTTATATTTTTTATCATTCATATATATTCAGAAACGTCGTAAGTACGCGCGAAAGCCGCGTAATATCGACTATTGAAGCTACGTTTATTTCTAAAAATTCAATTTTAACAGTGAATATTCGAGATATATTTCTATACTCTCGTCTTAGTCCTTTTTGTCCTTTATTAGTAAATATTTTGCTTACATGTCGGAACGGTTATAGGAAAAACTGAAGAAGTTACGGGAACGGTACAATCGCAGTTTGTAGCGAACTCTATGATTTAAAGTATATTAGAATTATAGAATAATTATATAGGACTAGTTTGTACAAGTGTAATTAAGTTTTAAGTTATATCAAATAAAAGATGAGGCTAGAAGATGCTCATACTTTAGTCGGTTCTAACTGGTACCGACGAACTCGCAAACGTCCGCTGGTCGGACCTACAGGATCTCCATTCTTAGATGCGACTTTGGTAGTACAAACCAGAGCTTGTCGATGGTTTCGTAAAAATAAATCAGTAAATCCGTTAAAACGAGTAACTTTTCGTAAGTATACTTAAAATACATTTATATTGTATTTTATTTATTCATTTCTGCATGGATTCTATATGTATATGTATTTAAAAAAACACTATACTTCTATAATTTATCCTTTTGTATAATATCTTTTTATTTTTTTCTATAATAATAATAATAATAACGTAATATTTAATATAAAAGTTTAAAATAGACATTAGAAAAAAAAAGAGATATTGTACATTTAGATCTCGACATGTAAAATGTGGATAATTATATATATATAATTCGTAATTAATGATTCTCTTTTGATATATTGTTTTATAGGAGATGATGCAATTATATCAATGTCTGTGGCCGGAGAGGTAACTGATACTTCCATTATGGAAATTGGACGTTCAAGACCTCAATTTCAATATTCTCGGGTACATATCAACCATTTATGAAGATCTTAGATATTTTTTTAGTCTATAATAAATTTAAATATATATTTTTATTAGATATATTATTCAATGAGAAGATACATATTATATATTATAAACATTGTTATGTTTTTAGGAAAAATTGATGGTGATAAAGGGTTTACCTTTATCTAAACGTAGACCTGATTTCCTGGATACCTCTTATAATAAGTACGCTTAAAATAATATATATATATATATTATTAGTATTATTTAAAGTGGTAAAATGTTATATATATTTATTTTTTAAATTTCTTTTTCACATAGGGCTAATGATTTATTTATAAATTTTTTTATGTTTTTATTGTTTATGAATATATTTTAATTTTTTTGATAAAGTACACGTGGTGTATGGGACCCTGAACGTTGGCATTCAAATAGAAAATGTAGTGACACACCGCCTAAAGATGAAAAAGGTATACGTTCTGAACCAATTACTGAAAATCATAACAAGCGTCGCAATGGTGATCCTCGAGAACGAATACGGAAAGAACAGGATGGTATTGTTTTAAGTCCCCAAAGACGAAGTTTTAATTCTGGATGTTTTGTTAATGTGAACCAACCTCCAAATAGACGCTCTGAAAGTCCAATTGGTAAAACAGAGGTAAAATGTGTGCGTGTGTGTGTGTATTTCATTATCATTTATAGGAATTATATAATTAAGAATATATTAAAAATTTAAAAATCTTATAGGTCAGTCATCGGGAAACAGTTCGACGAATTGGTAGTGGTAGAATTTTGACACGTGACATATGGGACTTCAGATCTGAAAATGAAAAACTTGAACCAGAACGTACAGATTTCTCATTTAGATCAGGTACAAGTGCAGGTAGTACATTACGTGATCGTGACAATAGAGAAAGTAGGGAAACAAAAGATCGTGAAAATATACGAGAGAGAGAACGCGAACGGGATAATCTACGTGACCGGGACGAAAGAAATGAACGATTCGAACGTCGATCATTTGGTCGTGACTTTGGAGATCGTGAAAGAGATCGCGATCGAGATAGGGGAGTGGAAAGAGCCGAGCGTAATCATCAAAATGATCGTGATAAGGAACGCGGACGCGAAAGAAGATTTAGTAATGATCGTAGAAAAAGCTGTGGTGATAATCGTGATGCAAATGAACCTGAATGGTTCAGCTCAGGACCTACATCTCAGCATGATACTATTGAATTAAGAGGTTTTGAGGATATTCCAGAAGAAAAAGTAGTTAGTAATAGTGCCAACGTTAAAACTAAGAAGTTAACAACTGCTCAAAAGAAACGTGGAAAAAGGAATTCCTTAGAGAAAGATGAAAAACAGAATGAGAATACAATTGGTCCTAAAGGACGTAGTACCCCAACAACGCTAGATCAATCAATTAATGTTGTACCTGCACCACATTCTCCTATATCAGAACAAAATGAACCACCATCTGATTCTCAAAAGGAATGTCAAGATACTAGTGATAGCATTATGACAGAATCAAGTTCCGAGATAACTGAGAATTGCAACGTTCGTAAAAATGAAGAAAATAGTCATCCTGATTTCAATCTAGACGATTTCTTAAAATCTGATACTTTTCCTGGTGTTCCTGGTTTATTAACAGTAAGTATAATTATATAAATTATGAAATAAATAAACAGTTTTTTTTTTCAATCATTTTTAATACAAATATATCTTTTTTTATAGAATGGAGTTGGTTCAAATGGTGGATCATGTTCTCGATTTAGTCAATGGTTTAAGAGAGAAAGTCCTATTCAGCAACAAACAGAGAGTCGTAGAGCTTCTATACAGGATGAATTGTTAAATAATTTACTCAATGATATTACTGAACCAAATATTCAAATCCCATCAGTTACTGAGTCGAATACATACTTTGCTCCTATATCACCTGCTAATCCAACAACAAATAATACTACATCTACCACTGGTGTGAAACTTCTTGAAATGTTGCAACGTGGTAATAAGCAACAACATAGTCAAAATGGTCAAGTGGATCTAACAACACCAGTTATACCATTAATGAAAAGTTCTTCTATCAAAGATATGGGTAAGATTGTTTTAAATTATATTATTTGCTTTAAGTTAAGTTTTGATATTATAGCATAATATATTTGTTTCAATGTACTTGTGATGTAATGCATTATCTATAGAAGTAGGTGGAAAAGTTGTGCATAGCTTGGAAGAATTAGAAGCACGAATGCGTGGCGGTGTTCCTCCACCTTCATCTACAACTGAACTGTCCCGTGTAAATAAGACTGAAGAGGATCTTTCTGCCTTTAAAAAATTGGTAAAATTATGAAACTGTTTATGTAATAGATCTGTTTATTATATATCTTCATATTTTTACAATTTAGCTTGCTCAAGTAACTGGTGGACAGGCTGTACCGGCAGCAAATGGACCTATGCCTCAAAAACCACAATCTGTAACGTTAATGCAGGTATTATTTCTTTTATATTTTAGGTCTCACAACTTTTTATTAACTCTCTACATAAGTAAATTAACTTTTTTACAGTTGCTTAATTCACAATTGAAAACACCACAACAACCAGTTGTTCCACAACAATCAGTTACAGATCAAATTCATGCTTCAACATTCAATCATGTTGGTCCCATTGCTCCTACTCAACATCCACACCAAGTTCAAATGCAACATGAAAACTTAATGAAAGTATTGCATATACAACAGGTTTGTCTTTATTTTATTTGTTATTGATCGATTTTTAATCATAAAAATATCAAAGATTTTTATAATCTATAATTTGTGATATATTAGCAACAGCAAAAACATCGACAACAACATTCTGACATGCTCTCCATGATAATGAGTGGTCAACGATTGATGGGTGTTAGTCCTGTACCAACAGAAATGCAAATGATGATGAATAATGTTGCTACATCTGGGCAAGAATTATTGCAAAGACCAGAAGCACAAGCTATAATTCAAGGTTTGCAGCAAGGAGAGATAACAAAACAGCATCTGATCCAACAATTACAGGTTTGCGAAAAATAAATATAATTTTTTAATTAGATTATTTTTAATATTTATTGATATTAATATTCAATTTTTTGCATAAATCTTAAATTGAATAGAATCCTGCCATGCAGCATCGACACCGAGAAGTTCTCGTTAATATTCTTAAAATGTATGGTGGAACTACATCACGTGCGATAAGCCCACATCCAAATGCACCTACTCCACAAGATCACATTTTGCATCAAATGTTATATCAACAGCAGCAGCAGCAGCAACAGCAGCAACAACAGCAGCAGCAGCAGCAGCAACAACAACAACAACAACAACAACAACAACAACAACAACAACAACGGATCCCTTCTCCCATGAATAATGGTAAGTTTTGTGTATGTTATTTATTTGTTCTCTTCTTTTTTTTTCGCATGATTTTCTATCTATTTTTATTCCAATTTCAAAAGTAAAAGACAACAATATCAGAGAGATACAAATTGAATAATTGAAAAATATTTATAAACATATACTAATATACAATATCTTATATATCTTATAAATTATTTGTATACGATCGGAATGCAGCTTATTGTCCACCCCCAATAATTTCATCAAATGTAGCAACTAGTCCCAACACATTAACAGCAAAACATTCAGGTAAAAAAAAAAGATAAAATAAAACAAATTTATTTTCACTTATTAAATTTTACCGCATTATTAATCTTGAAGAAACAGGACAAAATTCTATTCAATATATTTGTAATTTATACAATAGTTTTTTATATTAATTAAAAAAAAAAAAAAAAAAGAAAAAGAGCAAGTAAAAAATTTATTAAAATAATAGCAAATTTTTAAAAAGAATTTTTATAAAAGATAATTTATGTGATTTTAATAGTGATGCCACATAGAGTACCTTCTCCACGGGAACTGGTTATGCATACTCAATCCATAATGCAAAATGCTTTAATTAAGAAGAAATTAGAAGAACAACGTGAGAACTTTCGTAAACGACAGGATCAGCAACAACAGCAACAACAGATTCAGCAAAGACCGTCCACTCCTGTTAATTCTCCAGCAAAGCAAACAATGAGTCCAACGCCACTTGCTTTTACGCCAACCTCAGTATTACGCAAAATGACTGCTGATAAGGAACCAGAGGGTGCGAATCATTTAAATCATCAAGTAGAACCAATTTTCTCTATTTCTTCTCTTTATCATAATAATCAGGGTAGCTTTCATAAGCTTCAAAATCGATGCATCTCTACTTTACAGCTATGCCAATTTTCTGATAATATAAACAAACCTATAACTTGTGTTTTTAAATGGCAAGAAAATCATTCTAATAATGCTTCATCTATTGCATATACCATGGGAATGAATAATAGGAGTAATCTTGGTACAGAAGAATCAGCATTGAAAACTAAATATCTTTATTCTGTAGTTCACAACCAGGATTCAAACGATAATTCAAATTTAAATATGTTAAAAGAAGGTAAAATAATCGTTGATAGCATAAAGTCTTCGGATAGAAATACAAGATTAAAAGAAATCAATGCAATGCTAGATCAAAATAGTAAAGTAATGGAAGCAATCACTTTAAAAGATAAAGAATGTATAAAACTGTCTATTAGGGATTCATCAATTTCTAAGATTTTCGTTTAAACTCTAACTTTTGCCAAACCATACATACATTCCATCATATTTTGTTTTAAAAAAAAACTTAAAGTATATATTGTTTGAACTAATGTAATACCATATCTTTCTTTAATGTTTTTGTAAAAAAAAAGTACACTTTTCTTTTTATTTTTTTCTTGATACACAAAGTATGTAATTTTATATGTTTATTTAGAAGATATATTCTTTTGAGTTTTGTAAAACGTGATATGAAAACTATCACAAGTATAACTTGGTGTCTATCACACAGATCATAAAAATTTATCTTTCTTCTAAAAGTATGTGGAAATAGTTCTTATAATAAAAGGCTTTATAAATATACCTCACGCTTTAAGTTTTCCTCTACACTTATTCATTTTTCCTTTACAAACATTCTGAAGTAATTTGTCCTACATATACACACTTTTAAACAGAAACTATAATATAATACATTTCTTTATATTTATTCAGAAAAAAAACAATGCCACAAATAAGATTTTATATATTTGTATATATTGAAAGTACTTCGTTCATGAAAATAGATATTTTTAATGGGATCATTGTGTTTATTACTATATTTATGTAAAAGAATCTATATGTGTGAATAGTATATAAACACATCCAAATTGCATGTTATATATACAGTATTGTAAATTTGCATGAAATCTGCAAACTGGATATTCGTTTTTATTTACATAAGAAAAAATTATTATCATATGTATCTACATATATTTTTTTAATTAGACGTAGTAATAAACTTTTTGTAACTTTTGATAGTTCAAATTTATATACTTTAATATGTAAATTGTTCTATATAAATTTTATTATATATCAATTTATGAAATTATACATTTATTTGTTTAATATAGGCAACAGCAATGATCTAGCAAAACTGGCTAACCAAAATCAAGTGCAACAAATGCAGTCTGCAGTCCAGTTACTCACACAAGGAGTTCTTTCACGACATAATACATTGCGACCACAATCCATTCAGTCTACATGGTCTAATCCAAATATTAAGCAGTATCCTGGTATGTTTTTTTATTTTTTAATAAATTATTGATATATTTGTATAATTTCTAAAATAAATTGTTTAATAATTATTTAGTTAAGGATAATATAATATACTTCCAATTTCAGGACGACCAATAGTAAAAGGTGGTGGCGGTAGCAGTGTCAATCAGTATCAGTACAGTGGTGGCAATTTAGACTTTCAACAGCAGCAGCATAGAACTGTGACGAATGTATATGGCAATCCTGCACGTTCCAAGCATGCTATGACTCCTACAGTATCATCACATCCTAATGTTCCTCAATATAATGTTACTCAAAATACTATAATAAACCAACGATCAAACCATATGAATCCCCAAATGAAGCAGGTTCAACAAGTTCAATCACATATGACTAATGTACATCAACAACAACAGCAGCAATCACAACAAACGCGATCTGCAAACCCACAAGTGCAACTTATGTTGAATCAAAACTACAACTCCAATCGTTCAGGTATGCAGTTTTGTAAATATATTTTACACATATAAAAGAGGATATTTTATGCAAATATATTAGTGTACATTCTGTTATCGAATTGAACACTAGTTTAAACTAAAAAAATTTATACACGTTAAATGGTTTTTTTTCCATTATTATATATGACTATTATATTTTTTCATATCAGTATTCTTATGATCACATATTAAGTTCCAGATTGATGCTCAAATTGGAATAATTAGAACTCCCATTATACCTGTATTTCCTTCTTAATCCATTGGTTTAATCAGCAATTCCATTGGATTTTAATTAAGTAACGAAATATTGGCAATTATATTAGCTTAATATCTTTTTTTATTACAACATAAGAAATATAACATAAGCACAATTATAAGTACATGATACACAAAATATCTTTTTTTATTTTTTATAATATTTTTTATATCTCTTTTCTACGTATAAGTTAATATATAATATATATTTGTATAATGTATATTTTATATTATTTTCTATACCAATTTTCTATGTATAAGGAAATGTAGTATGTGTATCATTAATAAAATGTGTTTTTAGATGGGCGAATGATGCGATCACAGCAATTAAATATCAACGTTGGCCGTCAAAATTCACCAGGTCTTGGATTTATGGGTAGTAATGGTGGAGACTTATCACCAACATCAAATCAGTTAGCACGATGGTTTACTCCTGAACTTCTTGCACAAGCTCGGGCTGGTAAGCTACCAGAGCTTGGTCAAACAAATGTTTTGTCATTGGAAGAATTGGAAAGACTTCAACATGCTTCAACGAAGGTGCATAATTGATTTAACACATTACATTTCATTGAAATTTTTTTTTCAAGTAGTATATTCCTGCTTTCAAATCTTCCAAATTGGATTTGCTTTCATATTAAAGGCATGAATATAAAACATTATTCATATTACAAAAACGCGCGAGTGATTCATATGAAATGGTGCTGGAATTGTGAAATTTCTTGTTACGCAATCTCACATGAAAAGAAGATTTAAAAACAAGCAGATACACAATTGATTATATATTTTAATCTTCAAGCAGCAAATAGAGTGCAGTATTTCTCCTTCTTTTTATAAATATACAAAGTATCTCATAGGTTAAATCCTTCAAAATTTCAAATTGTATGTTAAGTAGGAATTACAAATGTACAGAATAGAAAGTATCATGTAAGATTTATATAGCTATCATGTAAAAGCCATTTATGACACATTTATGTGAACAGCTTTTCTGTAAGAATGATGTATTGCTTATAAGACTGAAACACTAAACACAAAAATTCTTACTGATATAACAGTCATAAAAATCCAGATCTTATTTTAAAATAAGCAAATATTAAATGGCAGCATAATAATGTTTATTTGCCTAAATGTGCATGCAAGAGATTTATTATAATTAGATTCCTACAATCTAATTATAATGTGAATGCCAACGATTTATTACACATTCATATATATGTAAATTCTGATTATTTATTATTATAAGTAAATATCCTATGATGTGGTACAAAATAATAAATAATAATACATGATGAATGTTGTTACCACAAAAACTCGATACTTGTATTAGAGATTTCACTATGTTTCTTGCTATATACATATTTTTCTATTTTATGCAATGCCACGGTATATAATATACGTATAATATATATATGATATATGATATGCTTATATATATATATATATATAAATGTATCATGACAATGCATAACATGAAAAATTTGCGACATTTTTTAGGCAAATAAGATATATGCTGGTTCATCAAATGAGTTATAAATCACAGTGCTATGCTCTAATACAAATACCTATGTAAATTTAGGCACTGCACATGTCCTATCCCTATAGTTACAGATTTATTAATTCGAAAAAGTATATGGATGGAAGAGACAGGATTTTGTGCTTTTTAAGTTACATGCATATATTATAAAAATAGATATATATAATATATACTTTATAGAGTTATGTGTGTACAGTATCATTCTCACAGATGGAAGTTTAAAATAATAATTTGAAAAAGATTTTCAACAAATTCGTGACAAAATGTTTCAAAGTTTTCATGTACTTACAAAAAAGCATGTATTGAAAACATTTCACCAGGCATAGAGAAACGGGTTTAACGAGATATCTTTGTACATTAAAAATATGTATATCATCACTGCTGCTGCAAATTATAAGTTTGATTTATAATTATTTTATCATTATCTGGTTAAACATTTTTTAATGATTAAATTTCAATTGATATGAAAAAAGATGGCCACATTTAGAGACTTGATTCCTTTCTCACTTTCTTCATATGTTGTATTTTTTCTCTTAGTTTATATTTGTTTAAAATATCACATTATATAAGCTGTATTCATTGGCTGTATTTTCAATGAAATATTGAAAGATTATATTTCTATTTATACCTATTATATCATTTATACCAATTATATATCACAAGATGTATTAAAAATATTAAGCGCGTCCTATCGATATTATTAGGAAAACTGTATTATAAACAGCATTAGCTACTGAGGAAAGTGAAACAGTCTAATAAAATTCTTTATTTACGAAAAGATATAAAGCATCATTTAAAGATTAACATTATTAGAATTAAATAAAAAAAATGCCTTCAGATATATTTTTATATATATATATATTTTATATATATATATATATATATATATATATATATATATAAAATTATACTTTATATTTATGAAATATTATATTTCCAATTACTTTAACAAATTATATAGACAGAGAAATCTCGTTTCTTCTACTTTCTTCTAATCAATGGAAGTTCTAACAAATGGAAGTTTCTCTATAATATGAAAGCCAAAGGTGTGATGTCTATATATATATATTTATATATATACATACATATACATATATATATTAATAGACTGATTTCTCTGTATTCTCTTTGATCCTTTAAAATTTAAAAATGCGTCCATAATTATCAGAAGTAAAGAAACTGCAGGAATTTATTATTACTATTAAAATTTACTTAAGTATATGATTTATAATGAAATCAACGTATGTAGAAGTGTATGTGTTTGTACAACAGTTGTGTATTCCATCTTTGCCTTCAACGAGGCTAATATTATAGCCCAACTATTTACTGAACGAGAATAATTAGAAGAGAGACCAGTGCTTTTTGGAAAGATTTTCACATTTATATTTAACCTCTAATAAAAGAGTTTGTTTTTTACGGTGAGATAACGAATGTCTTATACCGGATACATACGTACATATATTAATTATTTATGTATATGATAATAAAGGTAGCCATATAGTCATAGTACAATAAAAAATTTATTACAAAATTGTAAGAAAAATTTAAACCTTTAAGATTTTTGAAACTTAATGACAAGCACTGCGTGTCTCCATTTAATTAATCGAAATTCAGTCGAAGGGTTCCATCGTGTTAAAAAGGTTTATAAAGTCGTATCGTTGAATCAGAAATTCTTTGTACATAATTCATGTTTCGAAACGCAGAAACGCGGAAGGTTTATTATTCTCTAGAATCATGCATCAGAGATTAATGATTGTAAATAAAGTTATTAGAAACTCTACATTATATTGCATCCGTAAAAATGTCAAAAAAAAAGAAAAAAGAAAAAAAAAATAAATGCAAGAAGTTGTAATTATAATTTAACTTGATTCGTTCATTTTTAATTAAGAATATCATATAACGGATATAATAGATTTGAAATGCCTTGTAGATAATAAAATACGTACTCGTTCGAAAAATTAAAATTTATCTTCATGATTTTGAGATAAAATTTTTTAGATAATAAATAGTATATAATCATCGTCACCAGAGGTCACGACCGTTTAATTTAGTGAAGTTACGAGTAATGGAATTGTCGTTTCGAGGGAATATTAAAGAACAAGGGATTGATGATAGATGTCGTTGCATTCGTGCACGATCTGCAAATGGCAAATCTATGCAGAAGGAAATTCGGTGGCTCGTGTAATGTTTGAAAAAGCTGTAGATTTAACTAGTGTTCATAGTCATTCCACGTATATACGATGATACATATCGAATTTTATCAATGTCGCATAAACAATATAAGCGTCGAAAATCGTGTGACAGGCGATTAAATGTCAGTAATATCGTTATTTCAGTTATATCTTATTTTCGATTGAGATATCAACAAAATATACTGAGCACAACAAAATAAGTTTTCTCCTTTGCTGTCGACGACAACGCAACGACACGGAGACGATCTGACGCATAGAAACGCGTGCGCGCGCGCGCGTACGTGTACGATTATACACACATATGCATTCATTCGTACCATCCATTTTTGTAAAAAGGAAAGACGTTAAAGAGAGTAGTAACGAAAGAAACTTATGTTATACAACATAGATCGCGGTGTCAATACATAGATTAAGGTGATAGAGAATCGTTTTCTTTCAGTTTCGTTGTATATATTAATGGTCATAATAAACTATTCTTGTTCGTAGTAGCGTATATGGTAAGTAATATTTACTACCACGGATCATTAAATGTTTCTCTTTCTCCCTTTCTTTCTCTCTTTCTCACTCTTTCTCTCTCGCGTTCGTTTCTGCGGTCGTTGAATCGTCGGTTATACTAGTCCTTTGTTTTTGAAATCTTAGGAAACTATTCGGCATTGCATACATCGAAAGATGGCAGAAATATGACGAGCATAACGATAACGTGATAACAACCGATTAAATTTGGCGTGATACCTGCCGAACATGAATATCGGTTAAAGCGAAATATATATTTATTGTATCGTTTGGAAATTCATTACCATCGAAGATCCCTCGTTGCCTACATTTTCTTAAAGAATTCAACGGAAGCAGACGTCTCGAGTATAATGAACGGTGAGTAAAAAAAAAAATGAATAGTCGTATATCCATACTGGACGAAATTAATGTTCATCGTAAAGTTGTCGATGTGGCGCCATGGATAGGCAGCCATTGTGCGCCCTTTGAGGCTGCCTTTCGATCCTATACTCGACCGTTACTCGTATACCTGTAACGAACGTTCGAGAACTCGGAATTCGTCCTCTGAAATCGCATTTAATGGTCACCTCATATACGCCATTTTTCGAACGAACGCGCGTGTGACGTGCCTATATGCACGTGCCTTTCGTATTCTTAAGTGTGAAATTTATTTATATATATTTTAACTCTGCATATTATTTTTTTTATTGGTGATGTGTAGTGTATAATCTCTATTATATTATAATGTGCAATTTTAAATTTACATATTAAAGGAGTAATTCTAATAAGCAATATTAATACGGCATTCAATAATATTAATTATGATACAATATCGATGAATTTGACAATATTTAACGAAAAAGTGATAGCAATTGTATTTATTTATGACATTGATTTTCCCACGAAGAACCTGAAACTTTCCCGAAATACAAAATAATAAGCATTGTTATACATATATATATAATATATATGTATATGATATATATGTGATATATATATCACATATGTTTTAACAAGAAGTAAAGAAAGGATGGGCAATGTGTAATACGTGTATATACGTTCGTATAACGAATCAAACGGTCCAATGGTTTTGTGTTTCGAGTTCCTACGTCATGAATTTATGTATATAGTGTTCTAGTACAATGTCGCAGTATTGTGAAACCTATTGTTAATCATTTTCACTCAAAACTGAAGAAATGAATATATTCGTAATATTGTGCGGATATTTCGACAAATTAAGATCGTTGACAATTCGAAAATGTAGTAAAATGTGCATAAGTGAGGTTGGTAATATCTTTTTGTGCGGTTAATAAATACATATATCAAATCCCTAGTGTAAAAAGAATATATTTAAGTAATGAGTATAATCGTTGCTTAAATTTTTCTTCTAATAATAGTTATAAAAGAAAAAGAAGGAGAAAGCCACGTAAAAATCTACATTGTGTAAGAATTAATTTTCCTAACAAAATAATTTTACAGTGAACGTATATACATATATTGTACAAAATTATTATCATCTTATCGAGTGATTGTGATTAATATCAAAATCTTTCTTTTTAGTGAAGGAAAAAAAAAAGAAAAAGTTACATAATTCTTTATTATACTTTCTTTTTTTGAGATATTAAATCATTCTTAAGTGAAAGTGGAATCGCTTCTATGCAATTTCTCGTGTAGTAAGATGTCTAACGTGAAAAGAAAATGGCGGTGATACAAACCTACACGTAATGGCGAATAATCGGGAAATGTCGCAGTTATTATTTTTACACAAATAGATTTTTCTTTCGAGATATTTTTGTTTTAATGATTATATTAATATGATATAGGCTTAGGTAATTAATTCATTAATCTTTTTTTACGGGATCACATAATTTATAACAAAGATTCTTAGGTTGCTACAGTATCGCCATCTATATCTTCGACATTTTCCGGAAGTCTCCATTTATTTCCGGTTCTCTTCTAATATGGCGGCTTGTTTTATACATATATACGAAATATGATAAAATAAAAGATTTCTCATAATTTATTTAATTATTTGTAATTATAAATATATTATTAATTACATATTTAAAATCCAATGAAATTGTGTGTGCGTATATATATATATATATATATATGTATATAATATATATAATTGAAGTTTTTTCGTTTTATCTCTTTTGTTTTATATGTATGTACATTATATAGTTAAGACATGTTTTTATGTTGACACAGGTAAATTAAAAATAAAAGCAGGAAAGATGGATGAATATGATAAAAAATTTGCGGAGATGCAAAAGTACATTCCATTTTTAGAAGCTATGATCGAGAGGTTACAAAATGTTAAGGACAAATCAAGAGAGATTCAGTTACAAAAAATGCAAAGTCTGCATGGAATTTTATCTAATAGTAAACGGAAGTACGTCGCATGTATATTTTGTCTAATATAATATTAAACGATTTATACGCGATAAATTTAATAAATAATATATTCTTTCATTTTTCTTTATATACGTATTCACAAGTATTTAACAATATTTTTTATTTTTTTGCACGTACTATAGTAATTACGTACATGTATTGTTATATTTTATGTATATACTGATAGTTTATTTATTATTAATGGAGCAGGTTAAAGATAGAAACGTTACAAAGATGTGAAGATGTTCTACAAAAGTTGCACAATAAAGTAGAAAAGGTAAGTACTTTTATTTATTAAACAAATTTTTTTGTTTATCATAGCTATTTTTATCGATTGTAATATTTTTAATGTATATTTTTTTTAACGAACGAAATATTATGTTTCGTTATCGCAATTTTACTTTTGATTGTTTAATATTATTTTATTTCTAATTTTACTCTGTATACATATATGAATGACAATTGTTGCATTTTTTTTATTAATTTTTTATCATACATACATATGTGTATACAGATACTGTTTATATTGAATGCTTTTTAAAATCTTTAATTTATTTGATTACTAATTGTATGTTCGCATTATTTTTTGTATATTATTGTATTTTATATATTACATTATAATATTGTATTAGTAGTTTTTGTATATAATTAATTGAATGCACATTGTAGATCGCAAATTGCACAGATTGTATATAAGTTGTATAAATATTATTTGCACAAACTTAAATTTTATATTGTGATTGCATCAAATTTAGTTGACTAACGGTATTATGGTTATTAATCTATTTTAACTTTCGAACTTTAATAATATTGCTTATATAAATCTATGTATTTCTATCGCTCCGTATACTTTAGATATTTCAGGCTTTCGTAGAGTGCATGTTTTACTTGTGTATTTTAATTGTTCTAATTCGACACGAGTTTCAGGGAAATGCTCCAGGATTACATGTGCCGAACAAAAAAATCGGGGACATCGCTTCGCAGCCTACAGCGTATGTATGAGAAATTGCAAAATAGAACTAATCGTAACAAAATTATTCCTTTATATATATAAAGATAAAAGAAAAAAAAAATGATACGTTAAGAGCATAATTATACACAAAATAATGATGCGTAAAGAGTGAAATAAATTGTTATTTTTATAATTTTGCATTAGCTGTTTTTAATAATATCTTCGACTTACAGTTAATTACATATACATATAGCAAAGGAATGGAACAATATATTTTTCAGTTCACTGGACGATACTGAAAAGCGTAACAAGAAAAAAAAATCGGCCGATATTCAAGTGATAACGATACAAACAAAAATGGAAGAAACTCCGGCTAGTCCAACTCCCCCAGTTAGTCCTGAAACGGTTCCTCAAATGGCGCCTATAATTATCCCTACAGAAAGAAGCATTGAGCCAATATCAGAAATCTCCGATAAGCATATTAACTTGAACGAAATGGAGATATCTCACAGTATTAAGCCAATCATTATACCGATTGAACGTAACTGTGATATAGGTAGACAGTCACCGAATTCAAGAATTGGCTCGATTAGTAACGAAGATACCGATGAACTTACATGTTCCGAATGGGATATGTTAGAAGAATCCGAAATACAGAATACAAAATTTACTAGAGGTACTTGGAAATCTGTGATTTCTAGTAACCATGATGTTTCTAATGCAGCAAAACTAATGAGTAATAGTTTACCCCAGAAAATGACCGATTCTCAAACGACAACCAAAACTCGACACATAGTCACCGTCCCAGTACCTTCTTTAGGGGGTTCTAGGAGGCTTTCATCGGTTTTAGAAAAAAATATGTTAACTGGATTGAATTTAGATATAATTAATTCAAATATTAGAACAGAATCGCCCGTGAACGTTCCAGAAGTTTTACTTAATTCACCCGATCCTGAAATGTTGTTTTCTAAGCCTAAAAATATCTCACCAAGGGCAAAGGATGGATTTTCCACACCAAAATCAAATTCAAAACCACCGATGCTAGTTTCACCTCCACCTGTTTCGACCGAACCACCTCTTTCTATTGAAGATTTAGCCGAGCTACTCAATGAAGAAGAAGGAACAGAAGAGGGTGATAAGAAAGACGACCAATTAAAAGATAATTCAGATCTTAAAAGATTAGGATTGGAAAAGACAAAAGAAGATACCCTAATAAAGAAAGATAATAATAAAAAGATATCTAGCAATACGGATTTAAGTACGTCGAAACATTTGCTTTCTCAAGACGATATTGATCGGGAAAGCGATAGACGTTGGGAAGAAGTGGACAAACATATTGTTAAACTTACAACGAGAAAATGTTTACCAAATGCAATTCAGACATCGTCGAATGCAAAACCGGAAACATTAAAGTCTAACGAAATAAAGGGTCCACCACCGTTGCTCCAACATAATTTTTCTTTAAATATTGATAAGTCAATTGATCATAGGCACCGATCATCTTCACCGTCTTTTAAACTAGAATCACGTTATGCTGAAAGCTATGAGAGACATCCGCGTCAATTGCGTGATAATGTCAACGATAAAATTCTAAACCTGCACTCTCGTTTGCACGATGAGGAAGTAGGAAATGTACATGTCTTGCATGGTGGTCCTATTATGCAAGAGGACAGAAGTACTATGCTTTATCAAAGACGCGCACAAACTCCTAACATAGGGGATACATCTAGAATAGATCATTCGGTCCAACAGGAACATTTTAATAGACAATCCGTGAGTCAGCCTTTATGGCCATCTCATCCTCCCTCAAATCCAAATGATTTTTGTAATCCTCAGTGGACTTCTCCTAATAATTATAATGGATTAGGGAATAACTCGATGCAAGGTATGCCAATACCTAATTCTATGTATCAGCATCCAATGGGAATGCTCCAAGATATGTGGAACTCTGGAGTTCCAAATTCTGCTCCTATGGATTCGCACCCAATTAACGATTCGCCGATCAGACCGAGTCATTTTAACGCGAACATTATGCCTGGAATTAGACCGTTGTTAAGTACTCCGCATTCACGAGTTCAAGAAGTTGGTCATGATGATTCACCTATGAATCCATCAATAATACCGCCTTTGATGTCTCCTACAAATTTCCCTCCTCAATATAGAGGTTTCCATGATGTTCCTTTTGATAGACCTGTTGATTATCCGATTTCAAGGCAATCGTGGGATCAACCGATAAATAGATCGAATGAACCCTCTTATCGAAATGATCCTGAAATGAATTGTACAGATGGGATAATGGGAATGCCGGGTTCATATTCAAGACCTAGTACACCTTGTCCCTGGAACAGAGATAGAGATCGATGTAATCGAGGTAGAGGTAGAGATGGGTATTACAATGATAGATGTAGAGGAGAAGTAAGAAACAATTTTACTCGCGATGGCCGGCCTAGACCTGAACGACTACTTAGAGATGTTCAAATTGATTGGGATAATTGTAATCGATTTAATAGAGACAGCCGAACTTCAGTTTCGGATAGAGACCCACGTCTTCGAATAGACCACGGTAATACTTCGTCTCTAAACTCAAATCATAACCGAGAAAATAGTAGTAGTAGTAGTAGCACCTCGAATAGAGATCCACGTCTGACCAAGGATAAACAATCGAATGTAAATAAACTTAAAGATAATGCATATCAAGAAAGGGATCCCAGAAAACGTTCGATATCGTCTTCGACGCTATCCTCGACATCACAAAAAGTCCAGCAAAAATCAAAGTCGAAAAAAGTTGAGGCCTCTAAACGTGATTCAGATAATAGTAGCAAACAAATGAGCGACAAGATATCCAAAGATAAGAAGCAATCACCACTCGAGAGTTTATATGGTGTAATAGATACAAAGGGTAAAGGTAGTCAGTCGTCTGGATTGCAAAAATTCAAAATACCAAAGATCAAACGATTAGAACAGTCGACACATTCGAATAATTCTTCAAACGAAGAGAAAAAATCTGATAGCGATAAAAATAGCGCTGAAAAAGAAGATACGTCTGCAGAAGTTACAAGCAGTAGTGATGTGCCACAATTGAAAGAAAATTGGGATGCGGATGATGTAATTTCTGAGACAGTACCTTTAAAGAACGAGGATGTTTCAGCGATAAAAGGAACGAATATAGAGAGAGAAGCTTCATCCCCGACAACGTCAATCGCTGATAAAGATGAAACGAAATTTGAAGAGCCTGATTCAATAATGAATACATCCGCCGCTACTTCCGAAATTGTAGAGAATGCAAAGAAAGATGATACAGAAATAGATGGACTTAAATTAAAGGATGGAGTTACTCAAGAATGGATCGAAGGTTTAATTAGGAAATCTTTAGAATTTGGAGAGGGAAAGAAATTATTTGAACAAGCTAAATTAATACAAAAATTAGGCGAAGCATTAGAAGCAAAGAAATTGAAGAAAATTAAAAAGATCATTGAATCCGAATCTGAAAGTAGCAGTTCGGATAAAGATGAAGATGTTGAAGCAAAGAGGATACAAGTTAAGAAGAAGCGACGTGTTATCGTTTCTTCTGATAGTTCTGATGAAGATTGCTTAGCAGAAAGATTGGATATATTGACTAATTTATCAAAAGAAAAAAATGAGAACAAGGAACTTGAGAACAAGGAACTTGAGAACAAAGAACTTGAGAACAAAGAACTTGAGAAAGATAATAATATTAGTGCCGATAATAGCATTTCTATTGAAAAGAATCAGAAAAATATTTGTTTTGAATCTAAGGGATTTGTAAATACTATTAACGAATCTGATATTGATAACTTAGAAAATTCCTGCACTACTTTGGAAAAATCTGGAATAATTGAAGTTCCGGAATTTAACAATGATACGAACAATATCTTAGAAAATAGCAATGATAACAAAGAAATTGAAGACAAAAAGCATGATTTAGAAAAGATACAAAAATTCGCTGAAGAATTGAATGTGAATGAACGATATACGTCAATCGAGAATATCTCAGTAAGTAATAATGAAACTACTGAAGACAAAGAAAGTAGTTTAAAAATTTCTAAACCAAAAACAAAAAGGAGAAATTCTTTAGAAATGTTGCAGGAAGATATTCGAGAAATGTTTATTAGCGAAGGTGTGGTATCTGCTACAGGACATCGTTTGTGCCGAGTTTTAAAAGAAAATCAAACAAGTACTTCTACAATTACACCTACGAGCAATCCGAGTTCAGTATCTAAAAAATCGGAATCATGTAAACTATCGAATAAACAGAACGTGGAGATTGAAGGTGAAGAGCAAATATCTAAAACAAAGAAATTACCTAGAATTCGAAATAACGAGAAGTCGGGAAAAACTAAATGCAAGAATAAAAAAGAAGTGCAGCGAGTTACACGACAAAGTTCGAAAGAGCAAACTTTTAGTTCTGATAGTGAGGAAGATCAACCTTTATCCTTACGGACTACTAATCGAGAATCGAATAGTAACAAAAATCTTGATGTTTCTAAGGAAGAGGATGAGAAATATCAAGATGCCGAAGTTTTGCGTAGAAGTAAACGTGTACTTCGTAAAGACGTTCCGAAAGAGGCACGAGTTCTTATCGAAAAAACGAATATTGCAAAAATAGATTCTTCGAAAACAATGTTTGATAGTTCTTCGGACGAAAGTTTAGGTATAGATATGTCAGTATTAACAGATGTTATAGATACTTCACTTAATATGGAAAAACAATCAAGTCATCAACGTAGCTCATCACAAGTAGCATCTCCTAAAAATAAAACAAATATTCAGAATTTTTCTAAGAAAGGTTCAAAAAGAAAGCGTTCGATGCTTCTCAATATTGATAAGATTGAGGATACTGTATCTGTCACGGATGAGGAAAGTATTATTTCAGATATATCTATGTCGAGCAGTATATCATCTGCGAAGAAAGTTAATAATAATATTGATAAATTGAATAACGGTGAAGAATTATCAAGTGATATTGTAGTAGGACTGGTACCATCTAAAGCGAACAAAGATATGTCTCAATTAGAGAAAGGAAGTGATGCTGACGTTGATGAAGATGTCAATGATTTGGTACGTATTGAGCAAGGTCAAAAGAAAATTTCAGTTAAGAAAAAGAAAAAGAAATTCACTTGGCAGATGGGTATTTTATCAAAAAAGAAAAAGAAAAAGACTTCAACTTTAGTGCAGGTAGAATCTGATCGAATTATTCCTGAAATTCAACATACATCTGAAAAAATAAGTATTCAAAAAGACAAGTCTGATGTAAAAGAAAAAACAAAAAATCTAGTAGAAGAAAACATTCCAGAAAAAGAACATACAAAAGAACCTGTTTTACCCTCTGTAAATTATGAAAACAATAATGCCGCAGGTAATGTCGTAAATAGTAAAGAAGATAGTAAGAAAAAAGATAGTAAAGAAAAGAATAAAGAAATAGATTGTACAACTTCGTGTAATGTATCTATAGAATCATCAGTAAAAAAGACTATACTCCAAACAGAAAACAAAGAAATTTCACCTATAAAAGATGATAAAACATCTACAAATGAGGATGTATCTTTATTATCAACAGAAGACTCTGTATCCAGTGAACATGAAACATCTCTTAATTTTCAGATACAACAATTAATTGAATATGCTTGGACAGGTCAAGAAAGATATAAGTGCTTACTTTGTAGCTTCCATGGTAAAAGTATTACTCATCATTATAAATTGAATCATCCTGACAAGGAAGTTTTAATATCTAGATTTCAATCCACAGAAGCCCAAATGGCAATAGAAGAATCTAAAAATAATAATTATGAAGAGACATGTACAGAGTTTTCAGAGAAAAAGTCTTATCTATTTAATTGTAGAATTTGTTATTTTTCTACTGAAGGAACAAAAGATGCTGCCATTGAAGCGTTTTATGAACATTGTACAACACACACTGGCGAATATAGATTTCAATGTAAGAGTTGTCCTTATCAAACTGTTACTAAAACATCTATGCGTACCCATTACTATAAACTTTGTCGCAAATATGGTAGTGTCTTTAATGAAGTTATGATTGAAGATCCAATACCGAACGAGAATGGTATATATGGATATTTGTGCTCGGTATGTAATTATGTACAATTAAAACGAACCAATCTACAGACACACATTAAAACGTGGCATAGCGATGCTACAGATGTAAATATTATAAAAATAAATATGTCTACTGATGCAACTGATATAACAAGTCCAGTTCCAATAACAAGTGAAAAGTTGGAATTAAAGATTGAAAAATGTGAAACTTCTCAATCAGAAGAGAAACAAATAAATGATGAACAAAAGAATGAGGCATTGATATCTAATAACTGTGAAAATAAAATTACAGAAACACAAGTTATTTCTGAAGAGAAGGATCAAGAGGTTTCTGATAATAAGGAAATAGAATGTACAACTAATAAAGATTTGTCAAATATTCCACCTAAGTCTAAAGAACAATTGACATTGCTTGAAAAGGAATTGACAGAACTAACAGTACCAATTACTATTAGTGATAAATTAAGTGTATTTGTATGTCCACCTGAACTGGAGCACAAAGAAGTAGAGATCCAATTGGAACGAAAAAAGAAAATGCAAGAGATTGTTGAGAACTTTGGTATTAAAGTACATAAAGATGTCTCTGAAAAGAAAAAATCTATTATTGATACTCTCAAAGATAAAATGAAAACAAATGTGCATAAAGAAGATAGTCAAAATAAAGATCTTATCTTAATTAATAATGTTTCTGAACTAGGCACTTCAAACAACTCTGTATCTTCCACAAGCACAACATCATCTGAAAGTAATACAAAGACAACAGAATCATGTATATCAAATGATAAAACAACAAGTAAGGAAGATATATTGAAATCTGATGAATTGAAGAAAACTAAAGAGCAAGATAATAGCAATACAGATCAAAATAATTTAAATCCTAGTTCTGAAAAAGCAGATGTCCAAGATCCTTTAGTACCCGCAAATATTGATGGTAAGAACATTGAAAGTGAAATTGAAACAAGTGATAATGAAACTACTAGAGAGTCTGCAACTGTTTATGATTCAGATTCTAGTAGTGAACAGACAGATACTGAAATAACTACAGATGTAAACTCAATATTAAAAGAAACTTCCAATGTATCATCAAAAGATCCAATGATGACAACTATACAAAGACTTGCTGCTCAACTTCAAAGTATAAAATCACGTGATGGATGTGCGTCTGAAAATTCTACAAAAGTGCAAACTAATACTGATGACAAAATGTCCGCACCCGCATCTATACCAAAACCTCCAAATGTTGTACCTATTGCAAGTATTAAACATTTCTTAGGGAAACAAGATAAAAAAATGTATGAGTCCATAAAAGAAATCACAGGTAATGATGACGATGAACCAAAAAGTTTCCTCAGATTCAGACGTTTGAGCGGTGATATGCTTTCTGTGTCTAATCATTCTTCAGAAAATCAAGAAGACACTGTATCTTTAAGCGGTAGTAAGTATATATATTTCTATGTAACAATTATATTTTTTATATTACAATATTTGTATATTTCTTATTAGCTGGAAGCCAATCTGATACTCCAGGGGATATATTACAAACAGATACAGAAGAGGAATGTTCATTTTTAAAAATTGAGAATGTAGTTAGTCTTGCACCATGTACTGACAGTATTGAAAGTGAAAATACGATTGTAAGTATCTTACAAATATTCGAATGTTAATGAAATTTTGATAATAATATAAAAAAGTTCTTCATAATATCTATATTCACTTTTAGATAAGTGATATCAGAAAAGCTGTTGAAACTTCACCAATTAAGCGTAAAGCTGTCTCATTACTAAAAAAGACTGCTCAACCACTTATTTTAAAAAGATTTAATTCGGTAACTATAAGACAGCCAGTTCCAAACAAAAGTGCTGCTCAAGAATCTCTACAATTAATACCGGTCCAATCATTGACATCTACGTCATCGCATACTACCAATTATGTACCCATTGTCCCAAAGTCAAAGATAATTCAAATAGAACATAATAAATTACCATTTCAAGTTTCTGTTGGTAAAAATACTACTATTGCACCAGTAACTACACATAATATTACAGGCTCAAAATCTCCATCTCTTACAAATCTAAATTATAAAATCCTAAAAGTAGTTAAAACATCACCTTTACTTAAAGCAAAGGATTTAACATCACAATCGATATTAACTAAATTGAAATCTTCTGATGCTTATACTGCTATGTTGAAACCTCAAAAACTCAGTCAATTTTACAAGTGTATGGCTCGAGATTGTTCTTTTACAACAGATTCTATTACTTTATATTGTCAACATTATGCTCAGCATGATATGTGTGTTAATAAGAAGAAAGATAATTCTTCGTATGACTACCAAAAGTGTGCCTATTGTCATACTATTCTGAGTGATTGGACACAAATGCAACAGCACATGGAAGAGAAGCATGAACATTGTCGTTATCAATGTAATTGCTGCTTTTATAGAGCAATAGCACCATCTTATGTACAAATTCATCAGGTATCTTAAAAACAAAATTCTCTGGAAAAAATAGACATATTTCATTATTCTTATGTATTATTTTTATATTCTTTTTATAGGCAGTATCTCATGCAGGAAGCCAGGCTGGTATTTTGCTCGGTAAATTAATAAAAGAGCTTCCAACAAAAGAAGATTATAATCGCCATGATTATATACAACCATTTGTATGTCAACATGGTTTGTATCTTTTTTTTATTAAAAATATGATTTACTTATACTTTATTTTTATGTATGGTACTTTTTATTTTGAATGAAATTTATAATTTGAAATATTAATTTTACGTTTAGAGTGTGGAAAGGTTTTTTATATACCAGAGACATTCATATCTCATTTGAAAACAAAGCATTCAGTTACTCTATCTATTTACAAGTGTCATCTATGTTCCGCATCATGCTTAAAAATAGAGCAACTTATAATAGTAAGTATATAAGAATATAGAAAAAATTATTTGTTAAACATGATTCCATGCTTATAATTTTATATTATTTATAGCATTACAAAATTCATGGGATTTATAAATATCAATGCTTGTACTGTTTAAATGGTGCAGACTCATTTAGTGATATGCTTACCCATTTAAGTCTATTTCATTGTAACAGATTACCACAAATTCTTGAACGTTCTCTACCAGCACAGGTATGTATTTTTTTATTTAATCGAGGAAAAATTTAACACTGATTTCGATTGAAATTTCAGGCAGTAAGAACTAAAGATGTAATAAATCAACTTTTAATAAGAACCTTGGACATAAAAACATCAAGTGAAATGATAGATGCAAAAAATGAAACAGAAAATAAACAGGAAAAAGATGTCGAATATTTATCTTCTGCTTCTACTCAATCATTGGAAGAAATATCTATATTGGATGAAAAAACAAATGACACTACATCAGATAAGAAATTGGTTAATATATTTTCAATATGCAGCAGTAATGAAAGCAATTCTTCGTCTGTTAAAATGAGTCCTAAATCTTATGGAAATAACTCTTTAGATTCAATGCATAATTCTAATAGCTGCAAAGATCTTCTTCAGTGTGAAGATGACATATCTGAAATATTGACTTCATCACAAAGTTGTGTTCTTGATAAAAATCCACCAGGTGAATCTCTTGTTCCTAAGAAGACCATAGAATCCGAAAAAAGTTGTACTCAAGAAGGAAATTATCATACCTCAAAACACATTCTTCATGAACCTGAATTACAATTATTATCAGGTGTAGATGGAGATATAAGTGCAGTAGATCCATTACGATTAACAAATATATTAGATTGTTCGGATGAATATGTCAATATTAATGTTTTAGAAAATCCTAATTTTGTGAAAAATGTGTCTGACAATAGCAACTTACCAGCTGATAGTAAGAAATCGATAATTAATGAAAACAAAACAGATGATAGTGATATAGAAATATTAGAGCAGATTGAAATTTCTAAAGATAATACTAAAAACAAAGAAGACAAATTAAACCAAAAAAGCGATGAAGATATCAAAGAAACATTAAACATAGATTCTGTTGAAAATAACACTAAAAAGGAACAAGTAGATGTAGCTCATAGTAGTGGAGAAGCATCAAATGGTTCTGTTTCAAAGATACACGATAAATCAGAAAAACCTTTGACTTTGGAAGATATTAAGGATACAGGCTTTACAGGAAATCAATTATATAAATGTGGCTATGAGGATTGTGATTTTAATGCTTCAACTGCAGCTAATCTTCGAATACACCTTAAAAAGTGTACTTATAAAACACTCGATAAGAATTTAAATTGTACACATTGTGGCAAACGTTTTGTGAAAATTGGCTTTTTACTTGAGCATTTAAAATTACATGGATTAAAACGTTTTGGTTGTTCACTATGTAAAGCACGGTGTACTGTTTCCTATCAAGCTATGGCTCATATGAGAACAAAACATAAAATTCAGTACAGTAAAGTAATTCCTGCCGATCCAGAAAATCCTTCAGCTGATGGCCTCTTTATTGTGCAACCTTTAGTAAGTAGATAATGATGATGTAATAAATATTAATTCGTTGGTTTATTTTATAATCAAAAATTTTTATTTTATTGGATATAGCGTCCAACTAATGGAGAACGAAAAGGTAAAAAACGAAAAACAGCAAAGGCATCAGAAAAGGATGCCGAAAAAACAGGTGATATTGAAAAATTAACTTTTGGCCCTGATGAAATAGAATTATTGCCTCGTCAAGCGATATATAATCGCGAAGTACAATGTGCTGTCTGCCCTTATACTACCAAAGTTAGAACAAATATTATTAGACATCTGCAACTTCATGCTAAAGATGAAACTGTACCAGAAATTGGCCCAGTCAATCCAGTACCTTGTTTAGATAAAAAAGAAAGGATGTTTGACAAAATGGTTAATCTTGCAAGTAGTTCTCATCAAAATGGTCGAATGGGAGGAAAACCTAAAGACTCTCCAAAAGATAATGATGAGAGTTTTATACCTAAATTTGTACCAGAACATAAAAGGTATGTATATACTATTGCTAAACTAATTTAGCTTTAGCATTTTAATTGTATTATAGCACTAATTATATTCTACTTTATGTATAGATATGTATGTAGTGTAGCAGAATGTAATTATCTTACTGTCGATGAAGCTATGCTACGATATCATTTAAAAGCATTGCATTCGGATGAACAATACTTTCGTTGCCCACATTGTCCACAGCCATCTTCTGGCCAAGAAGGACAAAATATAGCAATAGATAAAATGGGAGTTCATTTGAAAATGCATGATACCAGACTTTATAAATGTTCTCATTGTAATCATCATCACTATCATAGGTTTGTAAAATAATTGTTTTACTATCAGCTTATATATATGATCTTTATTTAACAAATATTATAATTTAAACATATGACAAGTGTAAGAAATAGAATTAAAAATATTATTCAAGTTCTTTCAATATTTTATTAATTATTATTTATTATTTATTATCTTCTGTCTACACTTGCCAAATGTTTTATATATGCTATTAAATATATGGTGCATTTTATATGCTCTCTGATAGTAATGGAATGTTATGTAGGCATATCATAGAAAGGCATCTTTCTGATAAACATCCGGAGAAGAGACCATTTGTTAAAGTAATTAGAGAATTAGAAAGTACAGAAAATATTCAACAACCAGCTCAAGAAGAAATGGAAGAAGAAATTCCAGATCCAGATGGTAATCATTGGAAGTGTAATATTTGTGAATATAAATGTGTTTACAAAGCAGAAATGATCACTCATGCGTCTGTAAGCCATGACGATAAGTACCAATTCAAGTGTACTGTCTGCTCTTTCAAAACTAGTGTAAAAGTACTTCTCGAACAACATATCACTAGCAAACATGCAGGTGATCCAAATGCTGATTATATCATGGCTTACCAGAAGATAAAAGGTGTAACTAAAAAATCTGGCGATTCTTCTGAGCAAGCAGGACAAGATGAGCCATTTGATACTACCCCTCTTTGGAGAAGGGATATGCCACGAGTGAGACATATTCGTGGTATCCTTTTAGAGGATGAAGAGGTAGGAAACGAAACGTCTGTTAAAGGAGGAAAAAGAAAGAGTGATACAGATTCAGTTTCTACAAGACCAGCCAAAATTAAACATGGTAAATCAGTATCTCTCGATGAAAACAAGCATTGTAAAGAAAAGTCAAAACGTTCTTTATCGTGCGAGAAAATTTCGATTGAAATGAATAATTCTAATGAAATTGAAAATAATACATCGAAGGGAACTATTACTGATAATAATGATACTTCATTAGAGACAACAGCAAAGGCCAATTCGTCTATTGATGTCAATGATTTTAATGAATCAGATGTAGAAAGATTTGGACCTTATGGGAAACCTGTGGGTAATTTGTATATATGTACATTATGTGATCAATATAAAACGAAGTACAAACACGATATGCGGGATCATCTTTACAGAGAATTAAATTATGCAAGGTAAATACTATATTACAATATTTCATATCGTATCGTAAAATAAGATATAATAAATATTTATGAACATTCATTTAGATGGCACTGTAAGGATTGTGGATTTTTGTCGGTAAATCGTAATGCTTTATTAAAGCATTTTACAAAACATCATAATGGAGAACGACCGGATCATGCACCTCTTTCTCCAGATAATGCTATTGAAAATTGGGTATGTTAACAAAATCGTATATTATATTAGACACCTGAAATTATTATAAATTTTGTATTTTATAGGTTGGTACTTTACTTAAGAGACAAACTGATATAATGAAAGGATTAGTGTTAAAACAAGATAATAAGGACGATACGAATTTGCAATCTAATACAAAAGATGCAATTTTGTCAGAATCAACAAGAAATAAATCTTCTGTTGTTAAAACGGATCGCGATATCATTAGTAAAGATATTGAAATTGTAAAAAATGTGAATTTGGATAAGAAAAGAATACGCCATGATATCATTAACAGAAATACAAATGTAGATATAAATGATGACGATAATAATGATAATGATGATGATAGTGATAGTGACAAGAATCTTGTTATTGCTACCAACGATGAAGATGAATCTTCTCAAGAAGTAGCAGATGAACAAACTTTAGAGGCAAATAAAAGTAAAGGTAAATTTGATGTATTTTTTATGAATCAGTATTGTACATATATCATAATATTTTCAGTAAAATGATTAAGAATGGATTACTAATTTAAACGATATTATATTACAGATTTATTGAAGAACGATGCAGACAAACCTCTAATCTGTAAGCATTGCAAAATGAGATTTGCTAGATGGCGTGGATTAAAATTACATGTGAAAATAACACATTTGAAACGTCTTGGATTCCTATGTCCTTATTGTGATCGTAGTACTAATTCTGAAAGCTTGATGCGTCAACATATTCGTTCAAAACATTCTGGCTGCCCTGAAAAAATAATTAATAATCCTGATGCTGGAGGTCCAGAATTAAGTGATGAATTCTGGGAGAAGGAATATGGTATTGTTAGTCCGAAAAAACGTTCTAGAAAAAGAAGACGAAAAGCAAATGATCAACTTATTAAAGATAAAACCGATCGTATATCACACGAAATGCAAGAAACTTGTAATCAATGTGGTTTTACTGCTATGAGTTATGCTGGACTGAAAGCACATTTAAGAATACATGCATCAAAAAATGCTCTTAAATGCCAACAATGCAATTTTAGTAGTTCTATAAAAGCAGAATTTCGGGAACATTGGGAGCTTAATCATTCACATTTACCATTTAAAATCACGGACGATATGTTAATGGAGGATATTGAATCTACCAGTGATGATATAAAAGACGAGAAATGTAAAAAAGATACCGAAGGTTGTAATACAAAAGATGGAAATTGTACAAATAACTATAGTTCAAAAGAAAGAAGATTCTCTTGTTACTATTGCAAAATGCAAAGTAGTTCTTTAGAGATACTACGAAAACATTGGAGTTTAAGTCATCAAACTTCGACAATAGATGAACTAAAAGGAACGAAAATAGATCTTCCATTTAAATATAAAGAAATACTCGTACCAGTTTCATGTGTAAAAAATATAGATGACAGTGATGTTAATATGGCTGTACAAAATGTGAATAATTGCAAAATTAAAGGATGGGTTTGTCAGTGGTGCGACGAGCTATGTTACTCCGAAAGTGCTATGAAAGCTCATCAAAATATGTTTCACTCTCACTTACCGTTTCATTTCAAAACGGATAATGGAGAAGAGTTACATAAAATATACGTTTGTCCTATATGTTCTTTCACAACGATTTTTATTAATGACATGAGAAAACATGCGTCCAAACACATCAATCTTTTTAAATGTAAACATTGTGATAAAACCTTTAATAATCCAACTCAAGTTGAAATTCATAATAATAAAGAACATCCACAATTACAAGTAAAAATAGAAAGCATAACAAATTATAAAGATATGTTGGAAAATATAATGGAAAAAGTTTTGTGGAATAGCATGAATGGGACAGAAGTAAAAGACGAAACGAAACAAGAGAAAAAGTTATTAAAACCAAAATTAAAAAATCGTGCAGTTGCCAGAAAATCTACTGCCAAGTCAACTATACGTATGCGTAATAGTCCATACAAAGTAAAAGCTGTAGCTCGGAAATCTACACATCCATTACCAAGATATCCTTCTGGTACTAATTTTTTAATTAATAATTATAAAAATCAAGATAATTCTAACAAATCTACATTTAACCAATTTTCGTTTTATGGAATTCCATCAAAACCTATTAACTTAGGACAATTAAGTACATACATGGTAGTTGGAGGTCATAGAATGAAAGTAAATTGTACTACTCTTGCTCAGCTGATAAACATTAATCCACATATAAAACTTAAAGATATTAAATATGATATAAAGTATGTTTCCATATTTTCAAGAACAAAACAGTGAAATTTATTAAACGTTGACTATCAAAGTAACTCTATACACAACACAGTAAAATAGCAAGTATATCTCAAGTAGTGATTTGACTTATAATATATATAATTAAATAAGTAGATGTGTCGATTTTTTTTATAATAGTATTGATATAACTTGAATAATATTTATGCAAAAACTTTTATTTCTTTTAATTAAATATTATATTGTCTGCTTAGTAATTTTGTTTAATATTCAGATAAATACTTAAAATAAAAATATTTGGTTGTCACAAAAATTTTTTTCGTTTTTTAGTACTGCCAAATAAAGCAGCTGCGTGCGGATAGCGAAAGAAATTTTTGGGACAATCTAATATTATAATATATAAATAAACTTATTTTTTTTTATTAGGTCTTACATTTATTTATAATATTCCGTTAAAATATTATTATTTATTAATAAATTATATTATTTAATATTGTTTACTTATATAGTGCGTAATAAGACAAGTGTTTGTTGTTTGTTTAACAAGTTTCTTATGCAATGTGCAAGTATCAATGTTAAACAAGTATAGTATAAAAATAGAAGTAACAAAAAAATGCATTGCATCATTAAATAAATGGAAAGTCCTATCAAATAATCTGATAAGATTTGGCAGTATAAATATTTTGATACAAAATAATGATTCTTCAGTTTTACAATTTTAGATCACAACTTGATGATGGCAAATAATTTTCAGAAAGGAGTGAGTTATAAACTTAGAAAATTTCGGAAAATTTTTTTGTTTAAGAGTAATTTCTTATTTATTTTGTATAGGATAATAAGTTAAGATACTAGTACTATAATAATAATCGTTTTGTGTAAATAGTCAACATAATCATTGTATACAAACAGAAATAGTTGTATAATTGTATTGGATGTATATTATCTAATGATACCTTTTTTCTGCTACTATTACAATTATCTAATGATATCTTTTTCTGCTACTATTACAAAATAAATTAAAAAATTAATCGATAAATAGTAAATACTTAAAAAAAAAGAAATTAAAAATGATGTTACTATATAAAAAAAATAAGACTGAGAGGTATCCTGAACATTAGATCATGTGTAATTATCATAACTGTAAATACTATGTATCATAAATGTCAAATAAATATTTTTGATTTTTATAATTTAATAAATTTTTAATAAGAGAATAATAATGTTTTCATCACGAGAATGTAGAAAGGTAATGTACAATTTATTGTTAAAAGTGCGCAGCGTCTTGATGCTGTCTTATTTTATATATAGTTTATTTTATTTTAACTGTGTAAATTTAAAATAAAGCGTACATATTATTGAGATACGCAAAAAAGGAATATATATGTATTTTATTAATATTAGCATCTTTTACAATAGAAGCACATAAAAATATTTGAACTTTGTTACTTTCTTAAAAAGTATTTGAAAATATATAATGCATACTAATTATCCACCAAATACCATATATCATAGATAATTTAAATGTCAATATTAATCATTCATAAATAATTTATATAGTTTTCACTAAATATAACTTATTTTACATTATAATATTTGACAATGACAAGCAAAACATCCAGAAGGTACATAAGTCCACGTAAAAGCATGAGATGGTTGTGTTGGATCTAAATTCAAAGAATCTTCACTTTCTTCACTCAAATCCTCAATACTGAATGTATCAGTAAGCTCTCGTTTATGTTTCAAAGACTCTTTTCCTTTTGATAATGAGAAAAGAGTAGTTTCATCATCACTAACAAAATACATTAAATTTTATTTTAATTAAAATTTGTATAAAACCTGTATGTATATACATAATTGATTGGAATATATTCTCTATAATTATTATTTATAATTATCAGTTTACCTTTCACTTCCACTATGCCAATATTCAACTAAAGGAAGATTTTCTTTATTTTTAGATGGTATGGGCAATCTTTCTATTGATATTAATCCACTAGTATTATTACTACATGCATTTATTTTAGACGTCTCATGTTTTGGAAGTTTTATATAATCTGAATTAAGTTGAATTCGTTTTGCTTGTTCAATTCGTGCTTCTGTAAAAACATCATATCATTATATGAAATCTTGATTTTAAAATGCTTTAGTTAAAACATAGTGTTAAATACAAGAAGTATTAATTATAAATGAAATAAATTAATATATATATATATATATATATATATATATATATATATATATATATATATATATATAAAATAAAACAACAAATTCTTAAAATTGATTTGTAGGTATAGGTTTGAATTAATTAATAATATATTGCATACCAAGTTTCTTTTGCCATTGTTTAGTAGAGCTTCGTTGAGATGTTTGCGTTTGATTACTGTTACAACTACTATCGCTTCCCTATAAAGATATACCCAACTGCATATTAATTTAAAATATCTGTAAACTAATATAAATTATAACAAATTTTTATGTGAAAAATAGATATTTTGATAAAAACTTACCAGAAAAAGTTTTTCATCTTCGTTGTGAGTAATTATCTTTGGGTCACTTTCAATTCCACTATCTTCCATGACAAAATAATATCTTTTGCTTCTAACTCATCTGAAACACAAAATATAATATTTTCTTTATTCCATTGACATAATTTTAAATATTTAAAATGTTTATATACATATTGACATTTCTTATGATTACACTTTTGAACATTTAACACCACCTACATATATAAATAGATATTTTAATACGAGACACTTGAAATAATGATATATGAATAAAGAAATAGACAAAATATTTATGTATTACCTATATGTATTATACACTCACACACACATTCAAGCACGCAATATAATATTTGTCATAATATTTGTTAAGTGAAATAATATGATGTATATTATTATGATACATACATGAATATCATATATTTTTAATATATAATATACACTATGACAGTTTTTTCATATTCTACACAAGAATCTAGCTACAACTTGTTGGAATGCTTATGTTATCTTGGGATAGTCCAGTATTGATTTTCTTTTACTCAAATAACCAAAAATACTGATATAAACCTTATCATCCTTATTTCTTAAAAATATTTTCTATAAAATTATAAATATGCTTATTGCACTTATTATATTAAATACAAGCATACATCTTAATAGATACATATTATGTAGTTAATTTTGTCATGAAATAAACATTAGTAACTAGATCTAGATAATTTAACTTATGTCATTTATTAAGCATATTTTTATAGAATGTTATTTTGAATATATAAATATACATTTATTTTTTCAATTTTAATAATTTTTTATGTTAAACTTATGCAAATTCTTTCTACAAAAAAACTTTTGAAATTTCTTTACAAAATATAACTGGCAGCAATAATCATATCAATGTATCCTTGACAACAAATACAATTTTTTTCTATACATGAACAACAAAGTGCGCATAGCTGAGAAAAAACTCAATAAAATATTTAACTAATAATTTTCACATAATCTAAAATTTGTTTAAATTGGTATTGCAAAATAACATTATCTTATTAAATTTAATCTAGACGAAGATAAAATTTGTCACAGCTCTATTTAATTACAATACGTTAATGATGGCTTCTTTAAAAAAACAACCCTCTAAGATTTCAGAATTAACGAAAGATGTATGCTATTATAAATTTCGCAAAAATATTTTTATATAAATTAACAATAAATAATTTATAATATTCATAAAAATTTTAGCATGTTAGTATGAAAAGTCATGTGTCAGTTGTAAGCTTAGCTGGTGGAGATATGGATTGGATGCGAACAAAAACTGCACTTATACCAGATGATCAATTACAATTAACAGAAGCAGTATGTTAAATTTTCCTGTATTAATAAGTATTACATACAGAATGTAAATATTTTATAGTAAAGTAATTTTAATTTCAGGAACTTCAAGAAGAAATTGCTCGAGTCCTTACAGTACATAACACACGCATTCCTGATTCACTCGTTGAATGGTCTTGGAAATTAAGAGAATTTATAAAACTACCTGATCCTCCTAATTTAGTAACTCTCCTGAGTGTACCTGGCACAATAATACGTCAGGACTCAGAGGACATTAAAATACAATTAGGTAAGCTATTATATAATAATTCATATAAATATAAGAAGTGATTATTATTAAAAATATATATTTATTTTGTTTTATGTCTTTTTATAATAGAAGATGATGATGAAGAGTTTGCTGCCCGACAAGATGACGTACTAGATAAATATACAGATGAAGGTGTGTTTCAGAATAATTCGTCATAAATTTAAAAGTAAATGTTTGATTTTTATATTAAGTATTATCTAATTGCTAATAATATTGTTAATAAAACATTTAAAATGAATTTAGAATATGAAGAATATGAATATGAAGAATTAGATGAAGTAGATGAATTCCAAAGAGGAAAGCCTAAAAAAATACCTAATCAATTCAATTTTTGTGAGAGAGCTGCATTAACATATGAAAATCCTATGAGAGTAAGTTTATTAAAGACTAAGTATTTTATGGATGGATAAGTGTTAATTTCTTTACAGAACATGAGTACACAAACTATACCTCCACCAATAGCAACATTTAATACACATGTTTTCCAATGGACTATTTTTGATGAATATCAGGTGTATAAATAATATATATATTAGGATTTTAAAAATATTGTCAGTGAGTATTTATTTATAAATATTTAATTATTCAGAAAGATTATATGCTCCAACAACGTGAAAGAGAAAGAGAAAGAAGAATGCCAATTATACATGTACGGAAAGATGACACAAAACAAAAAGAACAAACAGAGATCATTGAAATGTATAATAGAATGCTTAAAGCAGCTAAAACATTAGAGAGAATGGTAAATCAAAATATATATGATGAAATTGCACAGGGTAAATTTATATAATATATATTACATTTACAAAATTTTTTCAAAGTTTTATTTTATCCATTTATAATGTTCATAGATTATAGATATTGGAATGATCCAAGTGATGAATATAAAGATGGCGAAGGCTCCTTGTTACCATTATGGAAATTCAATTATGAACCAACAAAAAAACATGATATCACAGATATATGCTTTAATGCCAGATATTATGATCTATTTGCAGTAGCATACGGAACATGTTAGTAATGTATAATTTGATTTTATACATTTGTAATAATATTATACATTTTTACTATATTACAGTGACATTCAATAGTACTATAAAGAATGGTTCAGTTTGTTTATTTAGTTTAAAAAATCCATCGTACCCAGAATGGATTTGTCCAACAGAATCTCCAGTAATGTGTTTAGATTTTAGTGTTCAACATCCTCATTTATTAGTCATTGGTAATTTTTTATGAAATATATCAATATTGTGTAAAATATTATTATACATGACCAAATTATTTATTTATATATCTTTTTAATGTAGGTGGTAAAGACGGTTCAGTAGCAGTATATAATATTATGTTACCACCTACAGGACCACAGTACAAAAGTAATGATGTTACACAAAAGCATGGAGGTATTGTATGGGAGGTATGTTATATATTTTTAAACATATCAATTAGATTTACTGATTATAATATATTTATTAAAGATTCGTTGGGCATCAGATACACAAGAAGGGAATTTAGCATTTTATAGTATTAGCATCGATGGCAAAATAAATTATTGGGTTCTCAATCAAAAGGAACTTAGTTTAACAACTATTATGACATTATTTCTTGACCGACCACCAATACCAGGTCCTGATGGTACAATGATTATACTCAAAGGTATATTATATAGATGTTAATGAAGTTTTATTATAATTTAATCTTTTTACTAAAAATATTTATTAATCATTAATAATTATATTTAGGCTGTGGTACCTGTATAGCTTTTTATCCATCTGATGAGCATGTATTCTTAGTTGGAACTGAGGAAGGTAATATTTACAAATGTAATACGGCATACAGCAGCATTTATGTGCAAACATATAATGAAGCACATCATATGCCGGTGTATCGTATAGTTTTCAATAAATACAATTCGAAGATATTTGCAAGTTGTTCAGGAGACTGGAGAATTAAAATATGGGAAGATGAAAGGCCGTAAGTTTTAAATAAGTAGTATTATAGTTTGTATAAGCGAAATTGCAAATATAAATTCATGAATATTTAATTATAGAGATCCACTGTTTATGTTTGACCTTGGTGTTCCAATCGGAGATGTGCAATGGGCACCTTATAGTTCAACTGTCTTGGCTTGTGTATCAAATGATGGAAAAGTTACTGTTTTTGATTTAAATGTGAACAAATATAGATCAATTTGTAGCCAAGCGATTGTCAGTAAAAAGAGAAATAAACTAACAAGGCTTGCTTTTAATACCAAACTGCCATTCATCATAGTTGGTGATGACAAGTAAATTATATTTAAAAATACAAAAGCATAAATTTATTACATATTGGTAAAAAACATTCATAAAATTTTTTTATTAACAGGGGTACTATAAATACATTAAAGTTATCACCAAATCTTAGATTGAAAATAAAGCCAACAAAAAAGCAACTCCATTTGACAGATGCAGAATTAGAATGTATGAAATTAGAAAAATTATTAAGTTTTATACGCGAGCCACCTATATTAATACCACCAAAAGATGTTAAATTAGAATGAAGATATTATTATTTGCAATATTTGTTGAAATTTGAAGAAATATATATAATATACTCCAAAATATATAAAAAAAAGCATTATATAGAGAATCATATCTGCAGGAAGTTTATTATTCACAACACATATTTGTGAGTAGTAACCAAAGGTATTGTAATAACATACTGTTGTATTAATTATTAAATGTTATAACTTTATTTCATTTATTTTTGTTAAAAGCTATCCACAAAAGAAGAATATTATAAATCCTTTAAAAAATATTGAGAGTAAAAGTTATAAATTAATAATTGTAAATATAAAAAATATTTTTCATAACATATATTATTACCATGTACAAACAAATATCTTGTATTTAAAAGAAGGACTGATTCTAAATGTCTATGCAATTATAAGACTGTGGATATCTTTGAAATGCAGATATAAATATTTGGCACCAAATGTATGTACTTTTATATTATCTTAACTTCTAGCACAAATAATGCAATATAAATGGCTATTGCTCATTTTCAATTCTCACATGCTGACTTAAAATAGAATTACATATTGATTATTATTTGAACATTATATTGAATCTTAAATTGAAATCCTTATTGTGAAAATATCATTTTTGTGACTAAATATTTTGTACTTAATGATTACAATTTCAATTATACGAAAAATAAAACAAAACGTGCAGATAATAACATAATTAGTTATTTAATATCAATTCCTTATATTACTAAATATCATATTGTTTACGAGATCTTGCAAAATTACTTTTATTAATATGAATTATTCTAGAAAAAAAATTACATCAATAGCATTTAGTGCAATAATAATATAATCTAATTAAAAATGATCCTACTTGGAAGCTTTGAATTTTCTACTACTCCTTTAAAATATTTAAGCTCTAAAAAATCTCTAATATTATTTGGACATGGAACTTGTCTACCTGCAAATTCAATGCTTGACATTGGATGAAGAAATTGTTCTGGAAAATCTTCATTTTTCATAAACCATGCATCTTTAATCATAGATCCATTTTTTGAATAAAATGGGAGTAAGTTCACATGTAAATTATTGATTTTGGAATATTGTACTTTAAAAAATTCACCTTCTGTTGCTTTTTCCCAAACAAAACCATGATTATCTACAGTAGGTTTAACCTTGGCTTTAATTAACCATGGAGATCTTTCTAAATCAAATCTATTTATCCCTATTTGTACTTCATGATCCCATGGTAAAATATCTCCATTTTTCATTGCACCTAGTAATGATGTTCCTTCTAACCAGAAACGAATGCCAACTTCGTCCAATTTATCAAATACATGATGAGCAACTTTCCTTAATCCAGCAAGACAACAAGGAGGTGTATATCGATTTTGATAAAAATATGATGGTATACCGTTTATTACCGACCCAAAACATCTAGAAGTTTCTCTTGAGCACCCATACCATTCAATGAAATTGGAAGCCCTTGTAACTTTTTTAATTCCTAACTGTTTAAACATTAATCGTTCACGACTTTGATGTAATTGTTCCAGCTTCCACTGAGTTTGTTGATTTCTATACAATGGCTTTCCCTCGTTGAATTGATGATGTTTTAGAATATGAATCTATTAATGTAAAAAACTATCAAATGTTATTTTTATCATATTATTAATAAAAAATAAATTCTGATATAAATTCATAAAAAACAAATTAAATTTATAATGTATAAACAATGAATTTACACTTACCAGTTTAAATAATAAAACTATTCACATGAAAATCTAAAACTGTGATGATATAAACAAACACACAAAAGAAAATAAACATTAAGAAAATATCATAAACAATTTAGATATATTCTTATTGGAATACATAAAAAAAAATTAAAATAATCAAAAATGAATAAATCAATGGATGGAAAAAATAAATCCAGATTCAACAATGTATGTTTAAAGTAATGCTAAATAATCAGCATTAAATATTAAAATATAATCTTAGAAAGTAGTTACCTTTGCACCAATAGCTGTTGTTTGTATGTACAATGCGTCTGGAAAGGGCAATAGAAATGGATCGGAGAGTTTTCTTAATGTTTTCACTTCTAACATTGTTGCATGTTTTCCAACTACAAAATCACATTCCATGTCAGAAGAATGAGCAAACTGTAAGCTCCATTCTTTAATCTTCAAGTTCACAGTAAGACAAGATAAAGTAACTTTACCTACTGGTACAGTTACTATCCCGAATTCTGACATTTGTATAATAATATTCTATCAAAAATATTAAAATATTAATAATTTATACTTCACTTCTACATGAGCTCTGTTCCTTTATTAAAGTATAAAATCAGAAATTTACCTGTAGAATTTGTTTTGTAGATATTCGACTAGCATCAGGTAGAAATAAGACGAATTTTGTGCGTATGTAGAACATAGGATTCCTTTCTTCATATGTTTTGTTAAAATCAGTTTGCAAGGTGATAAGTTTAACATTTTGTAATGTTTCATTTTCAAAATGCAATTCCAAAGGAGGATATGGCAACTCATCGCATATTATTAAAATTGGAATGGTAGGAAAAGAATTCAAGACAGACTCCACAGTAGACACCACGTCATTTTCAAAACTTTCAAATTGACGTATAATAATAGTTACAAGACGAGATAAACGACGATGCAATTTTTGAGGCGGATCATTTGTTACTGCGCCAGGTGTTAATAATCCTAACGTATTTTGTGCAGCAAATAACCTCCATATTCTGTGCCAAATAATTATATTTCCCAATAACGCAAGTACGAGCAATGTTCTTACGAAACTAAGGCGCATTCTTATCGTACAAAATAAAGTCACATTGTATTTTTGATTTTTGACACTTAAGTTCTCATATTATCAATATTTCTTATTATCTCTCTCGAATATTTCATTTCTTTACATATATTGCCTCCATTATTTTAGATTATTTTAAAGATCGTCGTTCCAATAGCATTCTTCGTCGTAATGATTACCAACATGTAAACTACCTAACTAACTTCACATCTTAGTAAGTTGTTAATATTTGGACGTTGGTAACATTCAACGGATTCATTTTGTGTTGTTTTTGCGTAAAACGTCAAATTGGTGTGTGCTTGTTGGAATAATTTGAATAAACTATTATTAACGGAGTGACAAATAATCGAGGAGTCATTTCTACAAATCATTTCAACGTAACAGATAAATTGAGTTGCCTTAATCATGCCATTACATAGATATACTCATGCTATTTTGTGTAGAATCCCTCTTTCCCTGCGAACGAGAGGGGAGGTCACGCTTGACGAGGCTAGAAAGCAACATTTAGCTTTAGCACAATTATTACGAGAACTTGATATTGACGTGGTTGAAATGCCTCCAGACGAAAATTCACCTCTATGTGTTTTCGTTGAGGATATTGCGGTTATTTGTAATGGTATTGCACTCATCGCTCGACCAACTGAACCATCTCGTCTAAAAGAGGTATCGCCCTTGTTATCGAATTAACTTCTCATTTGACGAATGCATTTTTAAAGCCACTTAACTCGCGCCTTGCTCTCAATTGTCATCTGACTTAATTTAAAGTAATGTTATTTATACATATTATATATTGTACATCGTAATGTTTCAATGATTTAAACTTGAAATTTTATTTATATTTTCCATCTTAAGTGGATATTTATAAACATTAAAATTAACAATAAATTAATGTTTCAATTTCAGATTGATACTATTAGAGCTGTATTAAAAAAAGAATTAGAAATACCTTTAATAGAAATTGCAGACAAGAATGCTCGTTTAGACGGAGGAGATGTTTTATTTACAGGTAATAATTAATGTCAAATTTCATGATACTATTTTATTAATATATAACATAATTTATATACTAGGAATAGTACTTATAAAGTATATAAATCATTTTGTTATAGGCCGTGAATTTTTTGTTGGCTTGTCACATTTTACAAATGAAGCAGGTGCACGAGCAGTTGCTGCAGCATTTCCCGAATATCCTTGTGTACCTATAAAGGTTTGTTGATCAAACCATGTTTCTTTTGAGAACATTTGTACATATATTTGAAATGAAAGAATGCTTATTATAAATAATCTTTTAATATTGATATTAAAAAATAATTAGCTAGAGAGTGAGAGAAATGAATAATTTTTTTTCAGAAAACTGATAAAGCGTCATTTTAAAGATGTTTATATGCTATTCAATGGTCTACACGTCATTTATATTACAGTACATTCATAATATTATTTATACTTAATTTACAGCACATTATCTAATTAAAAAATATGCAGTACATATCATGGAATCAGAATGTACAAATATTTGTAGAAAAAATCATTCTCATACAACATATTTTTCATTATTCATTTAAGGTGGGTGATGGTGGCGAAGAGGTGATAGTGGAGAGTCTTACCTCAGCCCCTCTTCAGGTTTGGGTGCACTAGTTTGACTCTCTTATGCATATTTCATTGAGAAAAAGTATTCACAAATTAGAGAAATAATCGCACGTTTTATATAAGAAATTTTTATTTAATAAATATTCTGTAAAAATGTAATACAGAATATTTAAGCGATGCTTTAAAATCAAAATTGATAATGCAAGTTTTAGCTTAGCATATTCGTGCACATGGAGTTCATAGTAAAGTTACTCACTCACCTTAGCACGCATTCCATTTTTTATCAACCTCAATATTTTTTGCAGAAATAATATTATTGCTATAAGTGCTTGAATCTTTGTAAATGAAACATTTATCAATGAACAGTAGCTATGATAAACACATGTACAGTTTTTTCTTTTTTATACACTAATACATAAAGTATAAATATTTAATTTGAAAATATAATTATATATACATATATTTTTGTCTTTGATTTTTTAAGGTTGCAGAATCCAAACGCTTGAAATCATTAGTTACCATGGCTGGTCCTGATGTTATTTGTGTTGGTGCTGGCAAAGAATGTCAGGAAGTGTTAAAGGTAAATTACATATATATAATAAGTATTTTAAATACTTTAGTGTTTTATTAAATGAATTGATTTATTTAATAAATATTTCTAATTATTTTTCTGTACAGAGGATCGAGCGAGAAGCAACATACAGTTACCAGACTTTAACAGTACCTGAAGATGCTGCTGCAAATGTTCTCTATGTCAATGGAACTCTCATTCATCGATCAGAGGATGAAATTCCTCAGTCAAGTAAGGTTTTTATGGAAAAAGTAGAATTTCCAACTAGATCATTACCTATGTCTGAATTAGCAAAGGTCAGCTCTGGTTTATCTTCTTGTTGTTTATTAGTACGCAGACCCAGACATATTCGCAGTATTTAAAAAAAAAGAAAGAAAGAAAAAACCAGAAAAAAGTTAATAACATGATATATAATCTCAGTGAAATACCCTGTATTTTAATAAGTGAAAAGAAACTTTCTTTAATGGGCTGAACACGTATTAATTTTATTAAAGAAAGTTGATCTATCACTATAGCTTTTATATCATTTTGATATCTGGATGTATAAATTTAACAATTATAAAAAATTAATATAATATATTTAAGTTTTAAATATAAAGAAAGAGCTAATATATATATCGATGTGTTTAAAGTAAAAATACTAGTTTATATTCCTAATAGAATTATTTTGTATATTTTTTTTGCACTTGCCATTGAGATATTTCTATTACTTTCTATTTTTCAATTTTATTACAATATTTATACCATTATGTAAAATCTTGTTATATCGTAGCAGTATCATGACATTTACTCTTGTTATTTTAATTATTATCATTTCTTATTTGTATTTTTTTTTACGAAATAGTTATATTCATTTAATCTTTCATTTTGCATTTAAATGATATAAAAAACAGTATTGTGGTAATAAATATTGCACAATGTTTTTATTATGCATAAGGGGTTAGAATAAAGACTCTTTTAATATTATAATATTCGAGCAAAATCAAACTTTTACATTTGATATGAACTAGTATTTTATATTCAGACATTTTTCAAAATATTTAGGACATTTATAAAACAAAATGACTTTCTTTTTTCTACAATATTCTGACTCCCATAAATGCATTTACAACTAGTCGTTAAAACGTGTTCACAAATTATGCAATCAGAAACTCTATATACTTAGTAATAAAAGGTATTCATGATATTATCAGCTAGATTTATATATACATCTTTTAAAATATACAAAGAGATACAGTACATATATTATTATGTAGCTGTTATTTGAAAGTAAATTTCTTGGAAAATCCATTTGAAATACGTTTTAAAATTTTTTAGCTGTTTTCTGTATGTGTGTATGCCGATTCAATCTAATACAGCATCTACATTATATTTACAAAAACGTATTATATAGTAGTACTGATGATTAAGAGTTAAAAATTAATATTGCATTAATATAATATAATTTATGCTTCACAATAAAGGCACTGAGCTTAAGGTCCTATACACTAAAATTAATTTTGCTCTCTCATAGTATTATATTATTTTATATTTTACAAGATAATTAACATTATACAATATGAAAATATCATAATTAATAATATACGAAACTATTATTAATCTCCTTGCTTTTTTATATAAGTGTAATAACATTAAGTAAGATATTATGGCTTGTATATTTTATCTTTTTTTACATATCGTCTGTGCACAAAGAAAATTTTTGTCAGTGGAGTGCTTCCCATTCTTAAATGTTATATAATGATATAATCATAAAATATTTTTCAATATAAAGAGCTTCGTATATTATCAATTGCTTTATAACATACACAAATTTAATTACAAAATTTGAATAACATATAAATTTATTTTATCTGTACTTTATGTATAATTTTGTCTTGAAGAATAATGTTAAAATGTAGAAATGAAAGTGCAAAATTCTAAATTCTTTGTAAAATCTCATCCTTCTAAAAACAATGATTCTCGTAAATATGTAAAAAAAAAGATCACAAAGTCAATAATAAAAAGAATGAATGATAAATACATAATAAGATAATGATTTATTACAATTATTATCTCATTCTTATAAATCGTATTAAATATATATATACGAACTAAAAATAAAATTTTATCCATATAATGTATTTAGTACCAGCATAAAAATCATTTTAAAAATATGATAACGATATTATGTTTTCATCTGTATGTAAAACGAGATGTTAAATATTCTAAAATTAGATGTCTCCTTCCTATTCAATGATTTCACTACACTTACATACATATGATAAGAGAAACTCTTCATTTAATATAATGCTATCATACTATACAATATCTCACTTGTTTTTTTTCTTTCCTTTCCTTCTTTCTTTTCTTTTCTTTTTTTTTTTTATGTATTTTTTTCTTATGTATTCAAGAATAAAAAGTTAAAACAGATGTATGATTTCCTCGAACAAGTAAAAATGGTGGCATGTCACGTGTAAGAGATTCAAGCCACGCCATATAAAGAGGTGCAGACACGGCACCTTTCCGTGGCATTGGCAATGTCCTATATACGAATAGATTGCGTGTATATAATAGATGAGAAATATATATTTATAATTTATGTTAGAATAGGAAAAGGAAAGTATGTTTACTTACATAACAATTAAATTTGCTTCCATAGAATTTTCAAGTAATAATTCTCGTAATCGGAGATGTCTATTTGTTTTTTCTTTCATCGCAATAAGTTCAGATTCTTTTATAATACCTAAAAAATGCAGAAAAGAAGCAATTTTTTAAATTAAAATTTTTTGTTACATATACGTAACTTTAATCATGTGACATAAGATTGAAAAAAAAAGAAAGTTAAAAAAAAATGATACCATCGTCAGAATCTTTAGTATTATCAGATAGTTGAAAATCGACGATCAGTGAATCAAAGAAATTTTTCGTACTGCTTTGAGCTGGCTTTGATATATCTGATATCACTTTTAAAGCCGAATAATCTATCCGAAATTTCGATAAAAGACTAGCCATACTGAAATAATTTTCAATTATATATAACAACTATTTTTATCTTGTAGAAAAATAATAATAGAGCTGTTCTGAGAAAACATACTTTCTTTGCTCATATTCAAGCTCAGAATGCTTATTTGCAAGAGCAAAAACTCTTAATTTGCTATTTGACCAATTGCGCCTTGTACTGATAATATAAGGTAATAAAAGTGTTAAACCACCATCATCATATAACCACCACACATCTATCGTGCCTTTTTTTTGTTTCTTTTGGAATTTTGTAACAGCGTTAAATATTTCCTTTGCTATGGGAGATATATTTTGTCTATTTTCACGCTGTTGTTCATTTGCGAGCGGATTTGGATATTCGTTAACTACTTTCGAACGTTTCGGAGCAGGACTTCCTGGTATTGAAATATCTGAAGTACTACTGGCTACAAGAAGGAAGGAAATAATTATATTATTATCATATATTATAGAATATAATAGCATGAGGATAAATGTTATTAAATACCTTGACTAAGTTGGGAGAAACTTTGATTTGCTGGTATCACTGTAGGTACAAACCTTTTTTGTTCTTCAACTTCTGTTATAACTCCACTGCTGTCTAATCCTTCTTGAATTCGTAAAAGAGCTACAGCTATGTGCATATCTAATGCTTTGCTATGAAAATGATATGATGGTGATGGTCGTAATTTTTTTTTTATGTCCTAGTACAAAAACATTTCAATTTACTTACTGCATGATGTTAAAGTACATGTTTAAATTCTCTCGTGAACAACACGCCCAGTCTTGTTTATAACCCATCAATAAAATATTAGGTTTCATTTTTCCTAAACCGGCGGCTTGTAAAAGAGAAGTAGTACCGTCTTGAAAATTGGCGCCATCAACCACAGAATAAAACGCTTTTATTTTATTCGCTCTGAACCACGAAGTACATTTCGCTATCATATTATTTCGTGTTTTGTACGATATTGATGTCTAAGAGATACAAAAATATGTAATGGATTAATAAAATGTATAAAACTGCATTTCTTCATTAACACATAAATTGTAATTATTAATTATCTATACCTCTATAATATGTCCACAAATAAATAAACTTTGATTCTTCGTAATATGATGAGCAAAATCTACTAACGATACTCTCGCAGATGGAGGTCCAGTAAGAACTAATAATTGGGGTTTGTAATTTTTAACATGTTCTTCTACCCTATCTAATTGTTGAATCGCTGTTAAAGCATTGTTATACGACTGGGCCTGCGTGGTAGAGCCCCAATTCACGTCTATAATACAAATATTGAATTAATCAGTAAAAAAACGAAACATATATAAAACGTCAAAATTAGTTATATGCGAAGCGTGCATCGAATTATTTATCAAATTTACCAGGTTTCCTATACGAGACTACCAAATAAAGCGCTAGAACTACGAACAAGGTAATCAAGGCTGTCCACCATGAGATCAAAAACATCACAGAAACGCATAGAACAGCACCGGCAAGACTGAGCCACATGTTGTAATACTGAAATACATCAAGAAAATATATAAATCAACTATCATTTCAAATAAATAACTTCTATTACAATTCTATTAACCCTTTCCTATCGAAATCACTAATCCGTACGATTAGAGTAACCAGGTAAAAATAGTTCAAAAATATATCATCCGTTGTGCGAGCGCAAATATTTTAAGACTATTATGACAGGAAAGAATTGAAATGTGTCTACCTTAAATGTTGGTCGCCAACCAATTGGTCTTGCTAGAGAAGCATGAAAAGTGCTGAAATTGATAAGAGTGTATGCAGCCAGGAAAAAATTTGATATCAGTGGAGCGATAGCGTTTAACTCTCCTAAAAAATAAAAAAAAGAGTAATCTTCAATTGCTAACGCATCGCTGACGAATATATTAATATATATGTATATTAAGTATATGTTTACCAATTAGTATAAAACCAACGGCAATGACAAAAGTAAGAAAATATCCACGAATAGGTTCCTTGTCCTTATCTCCGCTAAACCATCCTATACCAGGATAAAGATTGTCAAGACAAAGAGCTTGGAATACTTTTGGTGCAGATACCAAAGAGGCTAAGGCACTTGAGAGCGTTGCTGCGAAACAGCCAGCATAAATAAAGGGACCAAAAGCGGATACTAATTCGATTACCTATAAATAATCATTGTTGTAATTATAATAGATATATATTTTTTTATAAACGGATGATCTCTAAATTATAAAGCACACCTGAAAGCTATTATGAGTTCCATAATTACATCCAGACGTACAATTGAATTTGGTATCATATACGCTCCAAACAGTTTCGCTCCAATTCCCAGCAATGGTAACATTTTCTTCTGAAGTGTCATTTCTTACGTCGAAAAATGATTGCACGACGTAAGAATTATTAACAGTTGTTCTTAAGTCATTTATATCACCGGAAGCGTCTCGCATGACGCTACCTCCAACCATAATTGCCATAAGAATATACGATAGTGTCGTTAATAATATCGCAAGTAAAGTTCCCTTCGGTATCGCCGATTGAGGATCCTATTGGGAAAAGAGTGGTATAAAACATATAATTGCGGCGGATTTTCAAATCCTATAATCAATGAATTTTGTAATGTGTATACGAATGAGATATATACGTAAAAATGAAAAAATGATGTTATATAGACAAAAGAAATGTTTTCTGCAGACGAAAGGACTAAATCACCTTCAAGTCACCGGATATATTCGCACCTGCCAGGATACCTGTTGCTGCCGGAAAAAAGATAGCTAGGACTGAAAAGAAGTCATGCTTCACGCCTTCGCTATATCTGTAGTCCGAATGTAAATTATCCATGAATAGATCAGCTGGAAACATGAAAATACGGGTAAATTATCGAAACAAAAACCATTGATTCGATGGATCTAAGTAATTTACCATTATATCCAATAAATCCTTTCGCTTTTTCTTCGTCGTTTTTAGGCCCTATGAAGGTACCAATCATGAAATCAAGAATAGCTGCAAGAAGTATGACCAGAAGACCGATCTGAGCCTTTGCTTCCCACTCCAAACCTACCATTACGATTAAGAGAAGGAAAACTATGGTCACGCAACCTATTAATGAAAAGGTAACCATCAAAATACTATTCCCGGATAGATCTATATTTTTTGACGGTATTTTTGTCAAACCTATAATTCTAATGTCCGTGTTGGCACAGTCCACTATGCAAATTCCATAAGATTTGAGGCAACCAACCATACTTTCGCAGAAGCCTACTACATACATGGAACAAGCAACAGCATTCGCTAAAGAAAATATTAATCCTATAGAACCTCCGAACTCTGGTCCAAGCGAACGGGATATCATATAATAGGTTCCGCCTATGATAAATAATAAATTGGATAAATTTCTATCGACATCATATATATATACATTCGATATATATATATATATATATATATATATATATATATATATATATATATATATATATATACACATATATATGCGTCGCACGAATTTTCATACCTCCTTTTATAAGTCCGTTCGTACTAATCGCCGACATGGACAAAGATGTAATGGTCGTTACTACTGTAGTTGTAAGAATCAAGAGTATAGATTGTCCTGAAAGTACAGAAAAATCATGTTTCATTTTTTAGAAGAATTGTCAATAGATCATTATTTTATATATATATATATATATATATATATATATATATATATGTTATATATTCACCTATGCCAGTATGAGCTACGACCCAAGAAAGTCGAAGAAAGAGCATAACCCCCCATATATTTAAGAGGCATCTCATTAAAACTCCCTGAATCCATCCAAATTTGATACCCGACACCGGCAGCTTTACGTCCGTTATGGGCAGTGTATTTGAGCCGGATCTCTAAATGTATAAATTATTACATATATATATATATATATAATTTATATATATACATATATACATATATACATATATATATATATATATATATATATATGTATATGTATATATATAAATTTCTATAAATCAACGAGATCGAATAAATTTCGATATAGTAATAAGATCATTTACATATATCGTATAAAAACGATCGTACATGTTAATATAATAATTATTGCAATGATTACATAATCTCGATACATTAAACAACATTAATGGCTCACTTAAGTGAAAGTAATCGACTTCGTTTTTGTTGCGATACATGTAATTGATAAACGTGAGCTCAAGGTTAAAAATCGACAGGATTAACGCACGATTACGTCAATTTACTTTACGGTAAAGACCGTGAGATCGTTAAATGAAACGAACCTAGGAGATAGGATGAAAAAATATCGATTTGATTGAGATAAAGAAAGAGAGGTGCATCGGATTCGAATCTCTCTCTCTCTCTCTCTCTCTCTCTCCCTCTCTCTCTCTCTCTTTCTCTCTCTACGCAGACGTTACGCGTAAATTGAGATTTAGAGGTGGTTATCGACATTGAAGGTGATTCGTCTAGAGGAAGGGTCGTCCGCGAGTCGCCCAATGAAGACTAACGATTTACGTAACGACGCCTCGCATATCGTATACGACGGGCATACGACGCCCAACATCGGAATGCTTTTTACAAATGAAATTCAAAAATGTTCGTTTGTTACTTTAACTGTGACGAACGTTGAGATTGAACGCTAGATCTTGAATTATTAGCTTGAAGTTTCACCTTGAGAAGAAGCCCCGAACGGGACATATCCAATAAAGGAAGGACAATTAAACAATCGGATTGTTTTCCAATGTCATAACAAAAAAACATAATGAAGGAAGAAAATATTGGAAATCGACTGTATTTACACATGTGTATAAATTTTTCGACGAACGACCCGACGCGGGAATCTATAGCGACTCTTAAAAGAGACGCTCGTTTCGTCCAATTATTTCCCGTTATATCCACGAATATCTTGCCTTGGACTCTACTATAATTGCGAAATTATTCTTGCACACCTCCGCAGATCCAATCTCGTGACACTTTGCCCTCTACAAATAACGGTCAATGCATCTGTGTTTCTTTTATTTTTCTTTTTTGTTGTATTTTTTTTTTTTTTTTTTTTTTTTTTCTTTCTTTCCTTTTTTCTTTTTTTTTTACACATTCCAAACCGACATAGAAAAGCGTTGTCGATCATCTTGATTTTTGATCGTGTCAATGCTATGTGTGTTACGTCATGATGCGTTACGCGCTTAGACATTTCGTGACATGTGCCGCGATAGTGAAATAATAACGAACGCTTAACCCTCGCAACATAATGTATTCGAAGCACGCGATTTCCTATATTAAGTCCGATGTAGGTATGCACTATGCCTGACAATCCGGATCAACGACTGGTGTTTCTATTTTCTGAATCATTGCCACTATAGTGATACGAGACCTGTAATTATTTCTCGTTGTTTTATTCTTACTACAAATGCATTTCATTCAAAGACAAGATTTCTCTTTGGATAAGGATAGAGAAATGTTAAAAATCCACGATGACTCATGTCTGATAATAATCGTCCGTTGCGATGATTACTTTGTGCACATATTACGTTGGCCTTCCTTATGGATCTCGTTTAAACATTTAACAACGCCGCCGTTAGAAGGGACATTCGGTGAAGACGCCGAAAAGGAAACGATTTTTCAAAAAAGTTTCTCCATGAATAAGATCTCTTTTCTTGTTTCCTATGTTATATGTATTAAATCATTAATGATCAATGATATTTCGTTTTACGTAGACATCATTTTTAAATAACCAATATTTCTAAGCTACTATATGTATGTATGTATATATGTATGTATATATGTATGTTTGCATATTTAATGAAAAACTCGTAATATATAAGCGTTTCATGAAAAATTTATTCTGGAGATAATCCCGTGGCTGACTGCAATCGGAAATTATCGTCTTTATTATCGTCAGAATAAAATTCCTCATCTGCGTTGCCATTTATTTCTTTGTAAACATTAAATCTTTCAACATTTCATATATTCGCATTCACGTTTCCTGTCGTTTATAGAAGAATCTTCGCGTTCCTTTTTCATGCCTGAGCATATCAAAAGGAATCTCATCCGGCGAGACAGAAATATGGGCGTTAAGATAGGAGGAGGTTGGAGATATAACAACGAATCTGTTTAAAATTGAGCGATTCGAATTCGTTTCAGCTGAATCAAAAAATGATTATTCGAAATGGAAGATCGTTAACTTCCGCGTTATATTTGATCTCTTATCGTTCGTGGCGTTAATAACGACCGCATGGTCGATCTCAAAGACTTCGTCGTAGTTTCCAGATGATGCTTTAATTGACTGACAGAACGTGAGGGTCTTCGTTTTGACCCAACAACGTTTACGACGAGACTTTCATAGACAAAAAAAAAAAATGTGTCACTCTTACGTGACATAGTATGCGATATCCTTTTCCGTAATCGAACAAGTTTCTTTTTATATCGTGATGTGCATTGGTATGCGAGACGACTATTCTATCAACTTTCTAACTTAAGCGATTAAACGATTTCTCTAAGAAAAAAAATATCAGATAATCTATATATATAGATATAAATAGATATCTATCCATGTATATATATACATATATATACATATATATATATATACGCACAAACACACACAATTTCAAAAAAAGAAAACATTTTTGAGAAAGTATTATAGTTACACACAGTTATGTTGTCGGAGACCTTAATTTTTGTAGATATGCGCGTTTTCTACATTCTAAACCTAAGCGTGCAATATGAGCTTGTAAAATATTCGTTGATTCTTGCAACTTTAGAAAACTTCGAATCACTTTCACGCTTGGTTCTAATAAAATTACTTAGAGATATGTTTGTAAACATTTACGATCATTCAATATCGAATAAATAATATTCTTTAACGATTATCCACGCATCGTTCCACTTTGCTATACCAAATCGGATTATTTTCCAGAAGTAAGAAGATTGAGGAACAGTATTGAACGGATTAACGTCGGACGATATGTACATCAATTATGTTCTTATGGAAAATAAACGTGAAGTACCTATATAATGTGCTTTGTAAATTTACGTTTATATATAGACATTTGCAGAAAAGCAACGATAAAATTTAAGAGGCTTTAGAAAATGATTTACCTTTCATGCCTGAACGTCGTTTGTTCAAATATTGAAAGCCAATTTTAGAAACTTTTAATCTATGATAGTAATATATATATATATATATATATACATATAACTTTCAAAAATTGATATTTTCTTGATCCGCATTCATAAGAAATTTTGATAAAAGGTAGAAGAGCCTTTTTCACGCCTATAACGAAGGAAGAAGCGTTGGGTGGAGGGATATTATAGAGGAGGATAAAAAAGAATAAAAAATTAAAAGAAGTAGAAAAAGAGCTTCATTTCGCGTTACCTTGTTAAGAAGGGTAGGATTGTGGAGTTCATCGAGCGAGGGTCTGTGAGCAGCCTGGATACTCATAATATTTCTATAATTGTCGAGCCTAGGTAAAGCTTCCCTCGTCATGTGTCTCAGGGATTTTTTCGTTTCCTGTTCGCCTAAAAGACTGGTGCGACCTTCGACGCTGTCCACTCGGTTCACGTGGAATCTCGTTCTTCTAAGAGGATTCAGCTCCACCGTCTCGGAATCTGTGTCCCCGTTTATACCATTTTCATGCGCCATTTTTCTTCCTTTTAGAATTTCTTTAAGAAATTCCTTACGAAACTTCTCTTTCTCTTTCGTAGAACGTTTGATTTATTAAGGAATCTTCACCGATCACCGATCTTCTTTGAATTCCTGCCAACAAGAATGATCCTTTTAACTATGTGATTCATGAAATAAGAAATAAAAAAAACAACGTAATAAGCGCGATTCTTTTTCTACGAAGTTGCAATCCTCGAGCGATCGATCGATCGACGGCCAATCATCCTGCCCTTGGCCGGTGATCACAATTAGTTAACGAGTACCGCATGACTTATGCTAGACAATTATGAAATTACACTTGTTTATTTCTCAGCACATGCATAATTACTGTCTCTTAGCACGTTAATGTGCGGAGTCATTTAATCATCGAATTAACTGCTCCCTTGGTACAATCCACGTTTCCACGCGACTGAACACTTCTTCGTCTTATTATTTAAGTCTTCTTATTCTCTCGACACCGACTTAATTAATCGACCAAATTGATAAAACGTGTAATACGCACGTGTCACATTATATTTGAAATTCTAACGACGAAGTGATATATCGTTAAACCTCGACGATATTCGTACATATTCGAACGACGATAATCGATTTATATGTACATTCGATACGCGATATCTCGAGACTTGTTTGAAAATAAAATTATGTTTTCATGCTGGTATTATGAGTCCTCGTATGTATGTATGTATGGTTATAAAAAAAAACAAAAAGATCGAAATATCAATATCGAACAAAAATTTTCATTAGATTTGAAAAGAAGAGCACGTATCTTTAAATAAAGGACAAAATTAATAAAATGTTATAAAAATACTTTGAATAATTAATTAAATAAACCGTTTCAGTAAGAACACAAGTATATGTATATACATACATTGAAATAACGACAATCGATTTAATTAGATCAAACAAGACGTTTTCTTCTATTTGCATTTCTCTTGTCGCCGATTCATTAACCATTTGTATACTTTAATAGCGACCTCGAAATTTACGGTGAGAGTTTAATGTATTCAAGGACGAATGAAATTTCTTTCTTTTACGCATTTCAATCCATACGTACATATATACATATATATATATATATATTTTTTTTTTTTCTCAAAAATGGAAACGCATTCTTACAAAGACACCATCTTAGACGACGATAACGAATGATCGATTTTAATCACTGAATGAATCATATTGAAATCGCATAAGAAATCGCAAAAAAAGGATCGTTCTCAGTTGAAAATGTCGTTAACCTAGAATACGATTTAAATGGACATGCATGCTCGAACCAACCATGCTAGCAGAACTTTTCTAACGTCTACGGAATTCGATCGAACGAGAAATTAATCGTTACAATATAAATTAGTTCCAAGAAGAACATACATAATCATGACTTGCCGAATACGTAATATATGATCGCTCGATCGTAGGAAAAGGAAACGCGCTAGTTGAATAGAGAATATTATTTTTTTTTGATCATTTGAAAATACGAGCGGGATCTAATGAAAGATGCCGGAGAGAGACAGACAGACAGACAGACAGAGAGACAGAGGAGAAGGGCGGGGGGGGGAAGAGAAAGAGAAGGAAAAAATGAAGAAAAAAAAGAAGAAGCAGAGAATAGTGCGAAGAGGCTGACTGCCTTGATCTCTCTTATTACGACTCACGGGTGAAAAATAGTTCCATCGTCCAGGTAAGAAGTATAGATATTTGTTGAAAAAGGCGCCGCACCTTTTTCTCCTCATAATGAGCCGACGAGGAAGAAGAGGAAGAGAAGAAGAAGAAGAGGAAGAACTCAAAAATTCGTGCTCGGGATAACTTCCCTCTTCTAACGGTGTCAATTCTTCGCCATTGCGTGCAACATATCACTGAAAATCATATGGCAAGGGGTTGAATTTAAAAAAAAAAAAAATAAATAAATAAAAAAAGGAAGAAAACAGAAAAAAAGAAAATCGTTACCGCGCTCTGGCGTCATTTTTATGAAAGAACCTTCGAAGGAATCGGTTATATTTTTCAACGAGAGAGAGAAAAATACGAAACGAATCTATGATTTAATAAAAGAATGATCGCTTCCCTTATTACGACAATTATTTTTCGTATTTAGTCTTTTATGTATATATATATTTATGTCTAATATATGCGTCTGCCTGTCGATAATACAATCAACAGAATATACAGTACTACCCTTGCGTATAACCTTCTAACGAAGACAAATGTAATTCCCATCTTCTTCGCCTTCTGTTCGTACCTTTCTGTTCCAGATTGTATAAATCTGATGTCTACGATGAGTTCCGTTATAAATATCGACACAATCGCGTCTTTCTTTATACACGTGCGATTATTGGACATACACATGCGTACTTGACCGGGAGCCGGGTGTAACGGACGCTTTTCTCGCCTGCGCAATTCGAGAAATTCCCTCCGAGTGTTCTAACGACGCGACAGTTCGATTGTCACTGACAACCTCTAGGGAGAAGAGCAGTAAGCGGTTACCCTCTCTCCACCAAGTATTCTGCTACCACCACCACCACTCCACTACCACCCCTACCATTCGGTTACTCTTTGTTACTCGACTACTATGCCCCATTACTTCAGTCATAAATATCACGCTGCAAGTTAAAACGAATCTAAAACTTTCTTCCAGTATCGAACAATGTCCATTAATTTGTTTTCAATTACATCATATTATTATCCGTGTTCCAAGAATAATGTATACGATTACAAAAACATATGTATTTTTTTTTTTATAAAAACATACAATAAACAAATTTATAATATTTCATATGTAACTTTTTTTAATTGCTTCTATTTTCTTTAATTTCTTATATATATATATATATATATATATATATATATATATATATATATATCCAACATCTATATGTATATTGTACAATTTCTTTATCATTAATTAACTTCTTTTTTGATAAGATAATTTAAACAAATAATAATAAATAACGAAAACATAATCTTTTTTAAGAGAACATTTACTTTATACATGTTTAATTTTATATAATCCTATTAGCAATTGTCAACAAAGTATTTAGATTAATAAGAAACTTTTAAATGAGATAAGAAGACCTTATTGGTGATTTTGAAAATAAGCTTTTATTATGAATTTCCTAATTATCACTAAAACTATTGAATACAAGTTCAATCGCCGCTTGTACATTCCCATTTGTTAGTATTAAAGCTTGAACATTAGTATTATCATCTTGAAGGCCCATTTCGTGCATTTGCGCCAATTGTCTTTGTAAATCTGTAGATTCTGGAAGTGTGGGATGTAACATAGGTGATAATGAAGTTGGAGCTGTTGGAGGTGCTGGAGCTGTTGAAGCAGGAGTCGTTGCAAATGCTTGTTGCATAGCTTGTGTAAACATCTCGGTAGTTATAACACCTGAATTTGTACTACTAGCTGATGTAGAAGATGGAGAGTTTGATAATGGAAAAGCGCGACTTCCTGCTCTTGAAAGAGCAGCCGCAAGTCGTGCTGTAGTAATAGTGTTCGATGAATTAGCAGATAAATTCGATGGTTGAGTAGAGTCTGAGGATTGCGAAGAATCTCCAGCCATTTCTTCATCATCGCTCAAATTATCTAAACTGTAAGAGTATGCGGTAGGTGGTGTATTCAACATGGAGGAATTAGAACCAGCAGTAGCATTATTATGAGCTTCTTCGTGTACAGCAGCAGCTAAATTTTGTGCAGCTTCTATAAGTACTGGATGTAATTCAGCAATTCTGTAATATAGTTAAATAAGTTAATAATAAAAATACTAACATTATGCGATCTAATATATTAGTAAAGATTTATTGATAAATGTATAGATGTATTGATAAAAATTTTGCCTTTTAATAGTATCTATATCTGTAAAATGACCCATTAGATCAGGATCTTGTAACATAGCAATTGCAACAGAGTCTTCATGCAATCCAGGAGATGATGAAATAATGTTATCTATAACTTCTGGTCTTTTACTTAAACGCTGAAATACATTATGCGAGAATCTTTACTTTAGTTACTTATATATTGAGTTAAAAGTATATTATATCATTGATAATTACATGTAAAGCGCTTCTAAATGCAGGATTTTCAATAAAAGATTTAAATGTAGAAGCCAGCTGTAGGATACTTTCTTCTGATATATATTTTATTGGTACTGGAGGTTCTACTTCCTTTTTCATTAAAACATGCACCATTGCACCACTTTTAAGTCCACAAGCTTCTAAAGTTATGTCATCTTCCAGAATACATCCACAATATATAAGCTCTGTTTAATAACACGTTATTAAATAATAAAGATTTGAAAGATATGAAATCCAATGATAAAGATAGGTTAAAAAAATGAATTTTCTAAATTAAAAATGAATTAATTTTCTCACCAAATGACTCCTTGGATAAATTAACTTTTGCTGCAGTCTTGTATCTTAAATCTTCTACTCTATTTTTTAAATTAATATCGCGTAATTTGATAGTTGTCAAATTTTGTGAATTCAATCGTATGCCTAGTACTAATTCTGAACTCATAATGACGTATTAAATTAATTTTTAAATAATTTAAATAAATAAAACAATATTTTTTGCTAAATATTGTTGTGTACTGACTAATAGCTCGAAATAAAATAAATAATTCTAAACTACACTACTTTTTCTTTGTTTGCAATAACACACATCATTGACTGATTAGGCAAAATGGTAGTTCATAAGTTTCTTTGTGTATGAATTACATAGATGGCGGTTCATTACAATGCCATAAAAAATTATCTATAAATTTGTTCAAACTAATATGGACTTTAAATACTTTATTATTAACTTAAAAAGAAAATTTCGATCTTTACAAAGAAATTTAGTTGAATATTATCTAATGAAAAAATAGGTGGATTTGTATATATTTTCTTCAACGGTTTTAATAATTTAAATACTTTTTGATAAAAATATTTTCATATTTACGATTTATATGAGTGCGAAAAGAAAAAGAGTTCACAATAAATATTTAAAAAATGCAATTTGATATTTGAAATTATTTTATATTTGTTAGGTTGGATTGTTCCTATGTAAATACTGTGAGTGTATATATTCGATCGAGCCTGACATGTGTTTGCGAATGAAATTGTTCGTTACAGATTAGAACTTGATTTCAAGGTTTATATTTATAAGTTTCCATTCTGATTTTTATATAAATTCTAATAGTCATAATCAGCAAGAGCACAACAAATAATGTCAACGATGGAAGGTTCACTCAGTAAATGGACAAATGTTAATGGATGGCAATATCAGTGGTTTTTTTTAGATGTCAGATAATGATGCCTATGCTTATTATCATATTATATTGTGAATATCGTTTAAAATTTACATAAAATCTATGAAATATATTAGTATTCTTTATAAGTTACATCTTTCGTTATAAATTCGCGGGCTTTTTAAATAATTTAATTAGGTTTTATGCGTGGTGCTTGTAAAGGATGTGGATGATTAAGAGGTACTGATGATGAAAATGACATATACATTTGACATATGCAATGACATATACAAATGACAATACATTTACAATAACTACATCATCATACAAAGATGATTCGAAAACTTTTCATTTTCAAATACGTAATGGTGAAGAATGTAAACGTTGGATCCATGCTCTAAAAGATAAAATACTGCATCACTCATATGCAGTATGACTATAAACACATCATTTTATTTTTTTCTATAATATATTATTTCATATAGATATATAGAAAAATTATATATGAAATTCAATGATGAGATCCAAAAAAATCACCACCCAAACAACATTTCAATCATGAAATGGCAAAAGCAGATGCTTATCTTCAATTGTTAATTGATCAAATAAAATTAATTGAAACAAAATAAGAAACTATAGAGACAGAAAATGAAGAAAAGCAAGAAAGTTATGCAGCATTTTTGACACAAGCAAATGCAATGCTGAATTCTGTTAAGCATATCGTCCAATTACAAATTGTAAAGGTATTGTAGATATTATATATTTCATTCTTTTAAATCCAACTTTTCATTCTCTTGCAAATAATTTCAGAACATAGTTATTCCTGTTAATGGTATATATAGAGGACCTACTGATACAATGAATGGTACACCACATATGAATTATGATATTTATTTGATTATTTTCATGTAAATTGTTCATTTTGTTGTAATTGTGTATTGTGTTGTTGATTGTGTATTGTAATTTTTCGAATATTGATTTATGAAATATTTATAGTTGCAGTTATAGAATCAACAGTGCAAATTGGTATTGAATTGGGTTCAGAATATACAGAATCAAGAATACTTAATTTATTCAATGATTGATATTCTACTTAATTTATATTTAAAAATATTAAATTATTATATTTATAGAAATTATTAAGTGTACTTTATTATGTTTTAATTGTAGATAACAGAGATCTTCCAATATCTCAATTTTTATATTCCTTATCGAATGAAGATGAAAATTATTGATGCTGCTGATGAATTGTCATCTTTGACAGCACAAAATTATATCATACTGTAAGTATATTTATTTCATATTTTTATACAAAATTGATTGAAATGTTAAGAATTTAATTGAATGAAATATTAACAAATATTAATATCATATTAACAAATTAATATAAAGATATGTATATAAATTATTTAATATTATAATGCATTAACACACTGTGTAGTAGATGATGAAGTGATCATTTTCTATCAATTAGAGAAATTGCTGGAGATATGTACGTTTTATTATCGTCTTCGTATATACCACAAATATACCTCGCATATACCACAAATAAATCTATATTCCTATAAATGCAAATTTCAAATATTCATAATTTTGATATGTTCCTTAACCTATATAGAATTATTTCTATCGAAAAATGAAAAATTTTGAATCCTTAATCGCTTCCTGAAACGCTATGGAAAAAAGAGCATGACGTATATTTAAGGATACTTCTATCATCCTTAGGTGCAATGCCAGTGTTCTCCAAATTATCATTTTCTATTCGTTTCGTAATTTTAAAAAGCACTAATTTAATGACTCTAATATTAACACTTCGTAGCTATGACTATAATATAGATCTTGATTTTATAAGAATGAAATTATGAATTTAATTAAATTTTAGAAAAGAAAAAGTGAATAATTTATGACTTGATTTTAATATAAATTAAAACAATATTATGAATATTATTGAATCTTAGAAAAGAAAAATGCAAAAAATTTATTACTCGACTTAAATAATAAAAATGCATAAAATATAAAATAATTCTATTCACATAAACTTGACTGTTTTTTTTTTTTTAAATACAGTCTATGGGACTGTTAAAAAAGCAAAAAACTTCAAACAAACATTGCTTTTGCTTCGCGATATTTTCATTTTTATTTTTATTTTAGCGATACAAACGTTCAATTTCATTGCTTTATGCACAATTGCAATGCTGTTTTGAAACAGAAAAATAAAAGAAAAAATTATTTTTTAGTTATAAGAAGAAATTGTAAAAATTATTTATCAAATGTTTAATGTAAAATATACTTTATTTAGACGATAAGTTATTGCTCCACGATAAATATCCTGCCTCAAAATATAATATATCTTTTAAAATATACTTTGTCTGTATCGTTGCTGCAGGATAAGTATTCTGCCCTAAGACAATGAAGTCCATTTTTGTTAACATTAGATGAAAGTGTACATTTCAAATTGTTTAAGTAATCTTACCCGTTGGAAGAGGGAGTGGATTGATCTTTATTCGTTGAAATTTAAAAGAAAATTCTTTTAATAAAAATCAAAGTGAAAAGTTTATTTTTGTTTACGTAAACAGCTAATGACCACAGGTTCAAATTTTTTACTCTATATAAATATTAATTTAATTCTATTTTATATTTAACGCGTATTTTGAGCTATGAAATGTTTAAGCAAATGTATTATTGTTTAAATATTAGTTAACTGTATTTCCTGTACATTATACATCGTTAAAATAATTATGAAATTATTATAAAATTATATATTATTTTTATGATTCTTTAGCATGAACACGTATTTGTTTATTTTTTTCATAGAACCATCAGTCGAAAACTCATTAAAATGCCTGAATGATTTACAATCATGGCTTTTCCGTGTGAGCATGACAAAACACGTGTTTCCTTGCGTTTGGAATAGATAACAAAATTTGAGTATCAGTTTACGCATACAAACAAGGCAACAATCAACTACTTTACGGAAACAAAATACACACATTCTAGCGTTTATATGAAAATCAGGAGATAGAAACTTTTTTTCTTTTGCCGCAAAGTTCAAAGAGCGTTACTATACGTAACTTTTATTTCACAAAAAATGTCGAAAACAGCGTTTATGCCAACAACGAGTCCAGGAGTAATTTTTAACCGATTTTGATGAGCAAGGTCTTATTTTAAAGATAAAGGTTTAAGCGAGAACATAGCTTTTATGGATTTTTGAAAAAGTTTTATTTTTATGTATGAACTATTTTCGAAAAAACACCATTCTTTCAGACGATTTTTTTCAAAGAAAATAAAACTTTTTTAAAATTTCTGAAAAGCTATGTCCTTGCTTGAATTTTCATCTTTAAAATGTAGTCTTATTCATCAAAATTGATGAAGAATTATTGCTGAATTTATTGTTGGCGTAAACCATTATAAAATCAGGAGTGATAAACAGTCTTAAGCAACATTCGAATACTTGGAAATGTCTCAAGTGTGATGTCAGCGTTCATTTTTGAACGGAACACACAGGATTCTAATGTATCTACAGTTAGCTGTATAGTCAAACGCAGATTAATATTATAGAAAGCAACATGGTTGCTGTACATTGGAAATACACGTCACCATTTCGCGATATCTTTCACTCGATAGCAGTGATCTAAAATATTGATATAAAAAAGAAGTTATCGAGGATTTTATTTCGAGATGTTATTGTGCATGAAAACAATATTGAAAACTGCGTGTCTTTAGTGAAACATATTTCCTAACCTATAACAAATATGCTGGTGTCTAAATATATTTAAGTTTTCTTATTAATATTAATGTGTCCAATGTTATGTTATATTTTACTCAATTATATAAAATTCAGCTAGTTGCATATGCCTTAAAATATGCGATATAGAAAGATTTTACTCAACGAATACATCAAATACATTGCTGTTTAAAGTAGTAATAGTTATTACACTGTGATTTAATGGGCAACTTTTTTAATTTATTTAAAAGAGGATTTGACATTGAAAGAAGAGTAGATATTTTTCATAGATATATTTCAATGAGAATTTTGTGACTGAAATATCTATATTAACTGCTATAATAAGGAATAATGGGACCAAATAACGAAGATCAAGTTTCAAGTAGGGATCCTAACGATGACAGAAATGTTGATTGGTCCAAATATGGTTTACATAATACAGAAATGCAAAGAAATTCACAAAGAAATAATGGAAGTTATGAAGAATTTGGTTCAGAAATGTATCAAACTGGAGCAAATGAATTGTTTGCTCAAGAGTATGTAAGTATCTTAATAGATTATAACAATATCTAATTTTTTTATTTTATTTCTTTAATATTATATATTATCAGAGTGCTGATCCATGGTGGAAATCCAATTTTTTTATATCACAACCGGTATTATTTGGTACTTGGGATGGTGTTTTTACTTCTTGTCTAATCAATATTTTTGGAGTTATTGTATTTTTAAGATCTGGTTGGATAGTTGGTCAAGCTGGAGCTTTAAATGCAGTACTGATCATTTTTTCCACAGGTAATAGTAATAAGACCACATATAAGTGTCTATAAAAGTGTCTTTATATTATATCTTATTGAGCATAATATTTTCAGTTAGTATTGCACTAGTGACTGTATTGTCTGCAGTGGGTATATGTGAACGATGTAGAGTAGAAAGTGGAGGAGTCTACTTTTTGTTATCTCATGTATTAGGATCAAGATTTGGTGGATCCATTGGTCTTCTTTACTGTTTTGGACAGGTGGGAAATAATTAGTGTAATAGTTACTAAGAAATGAAATAGAGTATATTATAAATTTTATTTCAGGCTGTAGGTTGTGCTTTAAACGTTCTAGGATTTGGAGAATCTATGGCAGGTTTAGTTGGTTTAGATTCTGCTTGGGCCCAGAGAGGTTTTGCTTGTGCTGCTGTTATTTTGTTATCTGCGATCAATATAGCAGGTGTAAAGTGGGTCATTAAGTTACAGTTCGTACTTCTTTTAATATTACTCCTTGCTGGGGTAGATTTCATGGTTGGAAGTTTCACACACGAAGATCCCAGTGAGATTATTTGTCAAGTTATAATATAATATATGTATCTGACAGATAATATTTATAATTAATTGTTACAGATGCTGGATTTGAGGGCTGGTTGTCTGGAAATTTACGAAACAACACTTTTCCTGATTATCAAGATGGTTATAATTGGTTCACAGTTTTTGGTGTCTTTTTTCCTACAGTTACTGGTGTTTTAGCCGGTATTAATATGAGTGGTGATTTGAGGCATCCATCAACTGATATACCACATGGTACATTGGCAGCTTTGGGAACTGGGTAGGAATTGTTGATAAAAAAAAAGTGAAATATAATGAATATTTAATTTAATAATATGATGGATCTATTTTCAGAACAGTACTATATCTTTGTTTCTCACTATTCTTGGCAGCAACATGTACTAGGACTGCTCTTCTTACAAATTTTATGATAGCATCAACGGTTTCTGCAATTTCAGTACTTCTTCTTGCTGGTCTTTATGTATCTTCATTTAGTAGTTGTTTAGGTGCAATGTATGGTACACCTCGTGTTCTTCAGTCTATAGCTAGTCAGAATGTTATTCCAGGAATAAGTTGTTTACAAAGAGGAGTAAGTACAATATTGTTATAACGTTTTAAAAGATTTTGCAAATAGAGTGATAACAAATTCATCATACAAATTATTTTAGAGAGGACCAAATAAGGTGCCTATTTATGCTATGTTGGTCGTGGCTGCAGTTACATTAACTTTTATAATTACTGGTCAAATTAATACTCTTGCACCTATTGTAACGATGCCATTCCTTCTAACATATGCGTGTTTAGATTACGCTTATTTTGCGCTTGCTCAAACTTTTGATATTCGATATATGAGAGAACAAAGATTCAGAACGCAATCTCCGACATTTGATCGTAATTATGGTTCCGCTAGTAGGAATAATTCTTTAACGGAAATAGATAATGACTTAGATAGTTTATTTCCTGAGAGAATAAGGCATAAAAATTTGGTGAGTGTGTCTATGTTTATCTAAAATACGTTTATTATAAAGTAATAAATTTGATAAAAAACGAAATATTTTATATAATAGAGAAGCTCTAGCATTTCTGAAAACAATGGATATGTAGATTCATCGCCGAGTTTAGAAGAAAACAGTACAAGTTCTATCGAACGAAAAGTTCATATACATAATAAATTGGGGAATTGGTATAGTCCTTTGTGTAATAGATGGTTTTCACTCTTAGGTGTAAGTATTCTGCAAAAAAATATACGTATTAGATATATAATAAAATACTATACATTAGCTTTTAATGAATCTTACAGTGTTTGGTAAAATTATTCATCATGTTTCTGGTTCATTGGGGTTATGCTATCGCAAACATTGTTGTCGTTTTCCTTGTATGGAGTTATGTAGGTCATGCTAATCCGGCCGTAAAGCCTGGAGTTTCTGCTGAGTTTCAATTCTTTAAATGGTTAAGAACTTCATTGTTAAGACTTATGGGGTAATTAAGCGACTCGTAATTAATTCGTAATATTTCCTATTGTTGAAAATCTGATTGCATTTTGTAAATCTGTTTCTTCGTTATAGGAGAAAGGTTTATGATTATGAACAAATCGTTGTAACACCTGTACCACCGGGCGTTGAAATTTGTTCTGCACAATTGAACGAAGAAAATGAGGATTTTGCTGGAAGACGACGATATCATCAAACGGCTACAGTTACAGGTCAATACGTAAACGTCGATTAGATTTCGATTTATGGAATTTTTCTTTGATACGTATGATTATAACTGATATGTATAATAAGATACACAATCTAATTGACGTTATGTAGAGATTTTTAATATATTCATAATTTTTGTTTAATACCTAAGAACAAAGCTATATAACATCAGAAATCTGTGTTGTGTGTTTGTATCGTATATATATAATTTTATGTTACTCTTCTTGTTTATATTTTCATCGTCGTAATTCGTGTTAGATGCACACATACAACTAGTCGAATTAAAAATATATTATGTCCGCTTAAAAATATGTTTCAAAGCGTAAAATGCATTGATCGTTGATTAGTCTTATTTTGCAAAAAAACATAAAAATATCATTTTCAGTGGTACATTCAATGAGTACGGAAAAATAATATAAGATTTGATATACGTAGTTAAAGTGTGGAAGGTTTCTAATCGGAATTGCAAAAATCTTTAATGATAATAACAATCTGAATAAATTATCAATTAATCGCTTCATAAATTTAATCTAAAATTAAAAACTATTAATGGATCAAAATGAAGTTAGAATTTTAAAAAAATCTATAATAGTACAATAGTCTCACGATATTTAAAACGTGAGATGTTACCAATAACTGAGGACATATAACTCTAATATATCTAATAGCTTACAATTAGAATAAATTACACGCACAAAGGATATACGATGCTGCCAGAATTATTAATGCATTTAATGTGGATTGCAAATAACGTTTTCATCTTTCGATGAGTTGTTTTAGAATTTATCCCAGCTTTAGAATGAGATTATATTTATTCTTTTATATTAAATATAAAAGATGATTATTATTAATCATAGATTAGAGTCGTTTGTATATAAGCAAACGTAAAAATTTGTACTAATTGTAAGTATTCAAATAAGTGCTCTGTAAATAACGATTAATAATATATTTATATATTATTTAACATTTTTATAAATGTCAGAAGAGTGATGAAACGTACAATCAAGATAAATACATTTGAAGAAAAAAATCAATAAATGCTTTTCTATTATCTATCCTTCGTTTATTAGGGTAGAAAAATTGACTTTTTTTTTTGTGCATTTTTTCACATTACTTCACGCATTGTTTCAATGAATATAGATGAATTCTTTTTTTTTTTCTTTTTAATTAAAGGACCTTTTTGATTAAATGTTCCTAGTTTTTTTGTGCTGAAGTCGTCTCTAAAATATTTCCCCATTTATTCTGGAACATCTTATTATATATACGTAGGACTTATTTAATTGCATTGTATCGCGTTATCGGATTTATTTCATCGATATATTTCAAATGGAATTATGTATTACACGTAATAGATGGTATTATTTGATAAAAAATAATTGAATTATTAAAATTTGTCGGTTAAAATAAAATAATAAATTTGAAGTTCCACGAATACATGCATGCACGAAAATAATTGTAACACATGATATCTAATAGTATAGGCTGTTCATCACCGCTAATTTTATAACAGTTTACGCCAACAATGAGTCCACGTGTAATTCTTAACCGATTTTTATGAACAAGATCTCGTTTTAAAGATGAAGGTTTAAACGAGGAGATGATTTTTTCGAATTTTTGAAAAAGTTTTATTTACTTTGAAAAAAATCGTATAAAAAAGTAGTGTTTTCTTTCAAGAATAATTTATGCCTAAAAATAAAGTTTTTTAAAAAATACGAAGAAATGATTTTCACGTTCAAAATCGGTTAAGAATTAACGTTTGGATTCATTCGTGATGTAAATGCTATTTCCGACATTTTTCGTGACAAATAAGTTTCGTATAGTGGCGCCCTTTGAGATTTGAGATGAAAGAGAAGACCATATCCCCACTACTAATTTTCATATGTATGCTTGATTGCTATAACTTTTTTTTTTCTTTTGTGAAATAGACGATTGCCTGCCTGTCGTGTACGTAAATTTATGTTCAGATTATCTGATCCTTTCCGAATGTGAGAAATTCGAGAAACAAACGGAGAAGTAATGATAAATCATTCGGGAATTTTAATGAGCTTTGGATAGACGATTCTATGGCAAAAATAAAGAAATATGTTTTCATTCGTTCACGTTAACGAGTCTTAATTCCTGAGTTTCTCAAATTTTAGAAAAATTTGTAGTTCCCTTTATATTTTATATACTAACGATATAAAAGTTTCAAAAGCAACGTTTAATAGAACAACAAAAAGCATGTAGATTGATATAAATGCAGAAAATTTTGGTTTCAAAGTAGGTAATACAGTCAATTTTCTATTTTTCTTTTCTTTTTTTTTTTTACATATATTTTTTTGTATAAATGTATACATATTACTTTATGTATATATTACATATTATTTTAATAAAAGTTGAAACATGAGTTCGTTTTTATATTATCTGAGATAGAACTTACAGCGCTGCTTTTTTTATCGTAGTCCATTTTATATTATTTTTATTACTACTATTACTACTATTGCTATCACTACTACTAATAATAATAATATATAATATCAAAATATAACAATAAGAATAGTAATAAGATGAAAATATTATATAAAATAATATTTGATATATAAATATTCTCTAATTATTATTCTTTACAAAATATTCGATAAAATTTTATTTTTTTTTGTCGCAAATTTATATAATAGTTATTATGTGGATTAATTATATTCATTTATTATTTATGGATTTATATCATAAAGTAGATGTGTATCGATGTTGTGTCGTATCTAATATCTATTATTGCAAGAGGTACACTACTATCAAAGAAGAATATAAATCTGAGGAACTGAAAAGTATGAGTTCATAGCCTACTGATAACACTTGCTCAAATCTACACCAACTCGGTTGTTATATTACGTGTGATAGAGCTATAACTTACACAAGTTTATACTGATACGATAGGCGCATGATGAAGATGGTGTTCCCTGCTTGCACTTGTAGTTCATATTTTGTCTATACTTGTCGCTAAAGTCACACACACTTAAAGCGAAAGGTGATGAACACTCCTAAAGGAAAAAAAAAAGATAAAAGATCTTGTGAGAGATCGCAGAATGTTGAATAAGTGCATTTAAAGTATACTTTTTGTGCAAATATCTTACTTAAAGATATTTTAACTAAGAAATATTTTAAGTAAGAAATATCTTTTTATATCTACGTTACCAATTATTCCGTATTTTGATGCTATAAAGTATTTTAATACAATCACGTAAGGGTCTCCTACATATGAGAGGGTTAATCACCTTGGACAACCACAAGATCAGTTCCCTATCTTGGAAGTTTCCGATGCATTTACTGACGTAAACTTATACACGTTTACGTTGCATTTCGAATTGATTTTAAATTGATGAAAAAACCATCATCTTGTCTTGCTCCATTTTGAAATTCTTTTTCCCATAGATCGAATGGATTTTAAATATCGAAGATTAACAAGTTATATTAGCAATTATTAATTGAAATAATAAAAAGGATATAAAATCAATGTGTATATATGATATATACATAGATAATGTAACATAGTGATATTAAATCGATCGATGACCACGATACGTTTGACGAAAATTTATATTATCTCATTATTCAAGTGTATTTGACGTTCGATGAAATGCTATTTGTTGTTTGATACGACAATAAACAATACGACAGATTAAATATTTATAATCCGTTATGGCTTCGATCTATCATGGCTACGACTGCCGCGTATATCTACGTCAAATTTTCTCTAATTAATATCGGACGTCAATAGATATTTAGGTACTTAGAGCACGCTAATCAACTGATATCGACGTAATCGAATCGTCATTATCATCTCGTTGTTCAAAGGATAGTCACTTAAAAATTATGTGGAAATTACTGATCAATAAAGTAGAGAGAGTAGGAGAGATAGAGAGAAAAAGAGAAAGAGAGGGAGAGAGAGAGAGAGAGAGGAAGAAAGAGAGAGAAATCTTCACTATAAAATCAAAGATCAGATAGATTTGTTTTAATGAGACGACAAGCTATCGTGCACTTTCGTTCTTTTTCTTTTCGTTAATAAGAAGAGGAAACGGACGTGTCGACTACCCGCAACAGGATTTTCTCTCCTATTTCCCATGACATAAGAAGAAAGCACTTCATTAATATACGGTATCTTCGTACGTGTACGCTTAGGTGTCATAGCGGCTCGAAAGAGAGAGAAAGATATAGAGATTTGAAATAAAAGAATAGATAGATAGATAGATAGATAGAGAGAGAGAGAGAGAGAGAGAGAGAGAGAAAGATTTGTAGTAGTGGGAGACGGTATATAGGGGATGGTGACGGTTTCGAGTGGTAGGTGGAGGTTCCAAATGGAGGGGGTAGTTTTCACCGGCGAAAGGTGGTGGAAGAGAGAGAGACAGAGATAGAATGTATAGCGGTGGGGTTGGATGCCCGGTGTGGGATCTAGTCGGATGCCGGATTCGCAGTGGAAACTTCAGTACGCGACCAGCCACCGACGTGTGTTACGGTCGGAGCTCCAGCGGAAGCTGCGAGGGCTGCCTGTCTGTCTTTCTCCCTCTATCTCCTCTATCTCTTTATTTTTTCACCGGTGAGAGAAAAATAGCACTTGATATATTTTATTTTATTTTATTTTTTCCGTTACTTCTATTTTCTTTTCTTTTTTTTCGAAAACGATGACGACTATTTCCTTTTTCTCTCTTTGTCTGTCAGTCTCTCTCTTTCTCTTTTTGTCTATCTATTTCTTTTTCTCACCTTTATCTGTATTATCATCGTAACGCGTCAATCATCGACTTAACAAACGAAAAGGGTGATCTTCGAAAGATCGATGGAAACCGATGCGAGGAGAACGTTCTTCGTGATGTCATCAATGAATTTTTAGTGGATTCTTTCTCTCTCTCTCTCTCTCTCTCTCTCTCTCTCTCTTTTTCTTTTTTTCTTGTTGTCTTTAGAAAAAGTCGAGCTTTGAAAGGAGGGTAGTATAGTGAGCCCTCGAACCACGTGGCTACGGCTCAAAGTTAGTGCGTTAAAATAGAGAATTTGAATTTGAATCTTTTCTTCGTCTCTTCATGATATTCTTTTTAATGATACTGCACGGACGAAAGTATAGGAATTCGTGACGTGTGAAAACTTTTCATGAAAAAGTTACGCTTGTTATTTATATTGTCTACGATTTAATCGACGTTTGGGAGATACTGGTCGATATTCCGTCGTTCGATTATCAAAAACGATTCTTTTCGCGAAAGATCATGTGATTAATGGGTTACAGTGTTTCCATCCCTACTCCTTTTTCTCCCATAGCTTTTGGCCGAACACAATGACACAGCACGAAGCCTCGTCGAACGGGAATAATAGAATCGTCGATTCGCTTTCTTCTTTCTTTTTTTTTACTTCCTCGTTTCTCGTAAATAAAAAGAAAAAAATAAAAAGAAATGGAGGGTTAAAGGGTGGGCCATGCCGGTATAGGAAAAAAAGAATCTCGTTAATCTCGCGAAGGAAAATGTCGTTTCGCAAAGAGTCGCAGTAACGAGGTGCCGTGTAATCGATATCGCGTCGATATTCTTTTTTTAGAATATTTAAGAGGTCGTCGTTCACATAACATGTTTCATAATTTATAATATATTTTGCGTCAGCGAATGAACGAAGAGAAAGAGAGAAAGGGACATTTGGGAGAAGAGTAAAAAAGGAAAATAAAAAAAGAATAAACTTGTCGATCTCTCGAAGTATGGGAAAAAAGATTTAAATTTTGGCGGGACTCGTAGATAGGAGAACGCGTTTGCTCGAGAGAGAATCGAAGGTGCACGCCGTGTGTGGAGATTATTCGAAACTCCTCGGATAAGAACGCGAGGAACGCGCCGTTACGGGACTTTGTTCGATGGTGGTAGTGTACTCTTGGTGGTGTGATGGTGCCGGTTTGCGGTAGAACGCTTAACCGATGTTGGTGAGCCCATGGTATTGCTGGAGAAGTGTAAAAGTGGTAGTGGTAGTAAGCTTGTTAGAAATAGTGCATCATTGATAATAATAATAATAATAATAATAATAATAATAATAATAATAATAATAATAATAATAATAATAATGATAATAATAATAATAATAATCATAATAATAATAATAATAATAATAATAATAATAATAATAATAATAATAATAATAATCATAACAATAATAACAATAGTCGTAGTAATAATAGTAATAGTAGTAGTAGCAGTAATAATAGTAATAGTAGTAATAGTAATAATAGTAGTAGTAATAATAGTAGTAGTAATAATAATAGCCGTAGTAGTAATAGTAGTAGTAGTAGTAATAGTAATAATAATAGTCATAGTAGTAGTAGTAGTAGTAGTAGTAGTAGTAGTAGTAGTAATAATAATAGTAGTAAGAGCCACGACACTGTCAGGCGAGTTCATGAATGAACGACCACTTCGCGCTTTCACGCGCGAACGCTAATGGCTGTTCTTTCTAAAGATGACGATGCAACGCGATCTATTCTCCTTGTATTCAAATTAATCGTCAATCATCCGTGACGTGAATTAGTGTCAATGATGATCCAAGAAAAAGACATGACGTTCCTTTTTTTTTCACGTCGTTATTACGTTTTCTTTTTTTTTTTTCTTTCTTTCTTTCAACTATACTCATGGCCGAGCGAGAACAATTCATTTTAGACACGCAAATATCGAGTTAGGTGAGAAAGATTAATACGACGGAACTATGTGTGTGTATGTAGATATCATTAATCGATTCAAATTTTAGTAACAAAGCGGGAAAAGTTATGGGGAACGAATTTCTATGGGACCTTCCTATATATATATAGGCTTCATCGTTCTTGAGGATTGCTATAATAAATTTTTACGTCGATAATAAAATCACGAGATATAGAATTTATATGAGCATTCGGTTGGACATGCCTCGTCGAGATAATAACGTGCACTCGTCGTCTTTGGGCAAGATCGTAAACTTGCTTCTGGATCATGCACATTTCATGTTGCGTCGGTTATGACGGTGCCGAAATTGTGACGATACGTATATCCCTTTATCGTTTTCCGACCTTTCCACGGAATAAGAAATTGCGATCGTCGAGATAATTTTTGGACGTTATAAAAAAAGAAGAAGAATATCAATTGAGGAAAGAATTAGATAACAATAACAACAAAAAAAGAAAATAAAAGGAAGAAAAGATATGAAATTGCAATTATCATGATAGATTTAAAAACGCGGTTAAGGTTTACCTATTTAACATATGCGTATAAATACAATGAATCATTCGGTGAACGGTCGCGCTAGCTGCCGACAATTTTAGATGTTAAATCTGAGTTAATATCGCAAGGCATTATGGTAATAATGACGAATGGCCCAATTAACTGTTGTACCTAGTTAACTCCGCTTTATGGCAGCCCATCATTCTTTGTTTTTAATGATCGTATAATAGTAATATAGTGATAAGTTATGTCACTTTGAAAAGTGCCACGATTCCACGGTCCGTTAATAACTTAATCTCGACAGTAATGTTTTAGATTCGTTATTAGAAACAGCGGAGATCTGGGGAAACGGTGCGTTGTAATTTGGAAAAAAGAAAAACACAATACAAAGAGAATGATTTTGAAAGTAAAAATCATTGTAAATAGTAATTCAATGTAGTTCACCGACTAACTCTTGCTTTTAATCAACGCCGACGCATTACCCACTCTTAACTTTTGAAAACTTTTAATTCATCTCGACTTTATTTAACTCTGATTCCTGGGACATGGAAGGCCGGACACCGATTGACGCCAGGTCATAACTATTCTTCCTTTTTTTTCTTTGCATCCTATTTCTCTCCCCCCTCTCTCTCTTTCTCTTTCTCTCCCTTCTCTTTCTCTTTCTCCCTTCTTATTCCTTTCTCTATTTAGTCCTGTTCGTTCCACAAATCCAAGCTGACAAAGAGAGGGAACAAAAGTTTTTTCGAGCTCTCCTCGAAACAATGGCCTTCTACTTGCCTTTTTGGAAATATTTCCACTTATTCACCCTCGTCACATGGTATCTTCTTTTTTCTTTTTAACCCTCTGCCGATGCGTTGGAAGTACCGACTACTGGCTTGAAGGGAATCTCTCTTTCTTCTCGTGTCTCTGAACTCCCCCTCTTCTTTCTGTTTCCCTCTTCCCTTCTAAGAGAGTTCATCCCTATCGAATGTATACTCGAGTAGTACTCGCTGCTGGATGGCGTCGATGAGAAAAGAAGAAAAAAAAAGATAGTAACACCCATCCTGGTTGACTTTGGCTTCACCTGAGTGCACCTGTACAACGATTTTTTTTCTCTCCCTCTTTGGATTTATTCTCTTTGGATACACTTCTGAATGAAGATGTTCCACAAGCTTATTAGAATTTTTCGTTTGAGATATCCATTTAATTGATGCTGTACTTTCGCCACAGGGAGACAAATGAATAAATAGATAGATAGATAGATAGAGAGAGAGAGAGGGAAGAAAAAGTAAAAGAACGAGAACGAGAGAGAAAAAGAGACAGAGAGACAGAGAACGTCTCTCCATTATCGTAATTAATACCATTACAATTAACGCGTTGGGAAGAGTAGTTCGTTCGCGGAATGAGCTTGGATTCCTTTTACGGCGCTTTTATCGTATCTAAGCGGCTTTTCCGAGTTATGTATGTGCATGTTATATATATATATATATATATATATACACACACACACCGTCCAGCGTAAAAAAGTTCTTTCGAAAAAGTCTTGAATTTCTTGAGTCTACGTAGGGACGCGTCGTTTGTTTGTTGTCTCGTTTTATCCTCTTTTTTTTTTTTTGTAAATTTCTTCTTTTCGTCGTCGCCGTCGTCGTTTATCGTCGACGATGGATTTTTTAAGATTCGTGTAGTCCGTTTTTTGTTAAAAAGATTACTCTTTCTCTTTCATGAAATTGAGATGAGATTAATTTTACAATTTTAAGTGTTTCGTCCTCTCTCTCTCTCTCTCTATTTGTTTTTTTTCTCTATTTCTCTATATATCTCGTATTCTCGTCTTTTCAATTGTCTCCTTTTTTCTCGATATTCATGCGCGATGAAAGGAGGAACGGGGTTTTGTGCTTGTACATAAAAAGAAAAACAGGCGAAAGAAGAAAAAAAGGAAGAAAAAAGAAAAAAGAAAAAAGAAAAAAGAAATAAAAAGAGGGAAACAAAAAAGAAACATTCCATTTCGAGCGTAGTAATCTACCTAGCCGAGAAGAAAATCGGACGGTAGCGAGACTCGCCACGAGGGAAACCTTTTCACGTGGATTGAATAACGTTAAAACGCACGGAACGACGACTTTAACGTTTACATCGTCGGATAATGAAGTCATCGTAAGAAATGAAAGACCCCGATAAACAAAGCTTTTCGTGGCTTACTCGTTATTAAACATATTATAAATTTCAGAATTTTTGCTTATTATTCATTTTCTATCTAATAATAAATCTTAGGGTGTTTTCAATTTTATGAAATCCATTATCGATCGAAAAGAAATTATTTCAATATACAATGAATTATGAGAAAGAAAATCATTATTTATCGGACAGCGAAATATTCTCTTGGTCTGGTCTATTATAGGATGTTGATTTTGTTTGATCTAATTTATGTAAATAAGCCAAAGGAAATGTATTTAAGAACGTTTTCTCCTTATATTAAATTTTTACAAACTTTTTCGAGAAATTCTTTTCTTTCGATTTTATGGCCAACCATATATGTTTGCTATGTAATGAAACATCACTACGGAATGTTAAATTATATTTTTCTTTTTATATATCGAATTTAGATCGAGGACGATGAATATGACACAGTTGTTGGTTTCATTTCACGGATACCTAGATATACACGTGTGTATTTTGTACATATGTACATATAGACAAGCTTTGATCGTAGTACATAAAGTTACATCCAAGCCTTACCAAAAGCAATAAAATGAATTTCATTAAACTGTATACGGTACACCATTTTGAAACGGTCGAATGTGCTAAATAAATTCACAAACGTACATATATACGTATACTCACACGTACATATGTATGTACAAGTCGTTTCCGTGTATGATTCTTTAATTTAAAGAAATCTCGTAATGTACCTTGGCGTGTAGCGTGGACAAAAAATAACATGGGTATCCTAACAAGCGTATAAATCCTGATCTTCGTTTAAACGCAGCGACGGGGCTTGTAAAACTCTTGAGCTACAACGCGGCTGTTGCGCGCTTCCATATTCTCTCTCTTTCTCTCTCTTTCTCTCTCTTTACCTTCAGGACGCGAGTTGCGTCGCGTAAATGCCAGAATACTTATTTGTTCTGTCTGCCCTGAAATATGCCTTGCGAGAATACGTTAATTAAAAGTATATTTTAAACGATGCACTGAGCATTGAGGACAAGTAGAGAGAGAGAGAGAGAGAGAGGGAGAAAGAGAGAGGAAGTAGTCTTCTCTCGAATTATCACAGCTCTCAACACGTTGAATGTCTTTCTCCAAGGAGAATAATTTCGTTTCAGTCAGACCAGTAGATAACTCCTGCATTTTACAGACACCCCTTTACTGATTATATACCTATACTATTAAATTCCATGTACGTACACATCCTCACGTATATCCAACAAAGGGGAAGAGGTTAAGATATATCCTCATCGTTTATCCAATCTAGCGGTCATCTTTATTTAGTTCGGAACGACCCAATTATTTCGTGTCCCAGATCAGGACCGACGTATGTACATCAGGTATAGTAGGTAGTACTGGTCGAAGGATTAACGATTCACGAATATCGACATAGTACATCGTCATACATGTTTGACCTAATATAGTGCCACGAATAATTCTCCATATTACAAATCCATGCTACACAATGTTAGCTTGTCTCTACGTGTGTCATTATATCGTGTCTGGTTTTCATCGGATTATTTCATTTATATCGCAATGATATTGATTTTTTGTTTCGAACCAAAAAATTTATGATAAAAAGAGAAAAAGAGAGAAAGAGTGGAAAAGAGAGAGAGAGAGAGAGAGAGAGAGAGATCACATTAAGTAATCCCTTTGATTTTTGAAACTACGGAATTTTTGAAAAAGTCAGAGAAAGAGAAATAGGAGTTTTATAAAAGCTAATCTTATTTTCTCCGTGAAATTTCATTCTTTTTGTCCCTTTATTTTCCTTTCTTTTAACCGTATGTACTACTACGCTGTGATGCCAAAAGAGAGAAAAAGAAGAGAAGATAGAGAAAGAGAGAGATAGAGACAGAGATAGAGAGTGAGAGAGAGAGAGAGAGAGAGAGAGAGAGAAGAGAAAGATCGGAGGTGCAAATATTTAACCGGCAAATCCTTTCTCGGCATGTTCCGTACGTGCTCACGAAGTGAAATAATTTTCGAAGGGAAAGAAAGCGTCGTATTACTCCTGCTTTTTCCTTACTATCCTTTTAGACGGTACACTGATAATTTCCGTGGATTTCTTCGTTTATCTTTATTTCTCTTTCCTTTCTTTTCCGCTTTCTTAGATCCTTTTGAAATATCTCAAATTTTTAGATAAAAACGTTTTTGTCTACCGACAAGATGTACCAGAATTCTTTACGTTGAAAATAAATGATAAACTGCTTAGTTTATTTATTTATTCTTCTTTTTTTTTTTTATTCCTTTTTTCTTCTTTTTTTTTCCATCGTAAAGACAAGATAAAGTAGAATGCATTTTTTTGTGAGAAGAAAGGAAAAGAGAGATGATGGTCCCTTTTTCTCTCTTTCTTTCTTTTTAATGATCTTTTAAATGGATAAGAAATTCGTAGGCTCGTTAGGAGTTATATGACAAAGTACGTGAGTAATACGATTTATAATTAAATATACTTCGGCAAGTTTGCCCGTGAATCTCTCTTCGTCTTCAGACCCACTGGGACGCTCGTGGTATCCCTCAGAAAATTACCCCTGGGACAGATATAACCGTGGACTATTTTACCCGTGCGAAAATGTTATTAAGCTGGGAAAGCGGTGCGATAATGCGTTACTAGTGTTGGTTAGTTATTAATTAACCTTGAAAAGTAAAGAAGATAGGTCATTGCACGTTGTATATTTCAATGTTTCAATTTTCTGATTAATGACATAGAAAGAGATAGAGCTTATGAATATCATCCAATGGACATTAGATTTTCGATTGAATACTTGAAATTGCTATTATCTGGTTTTATTCTATTCTATTTAATCTTCAATAATTTTAACTTTTGAACTGTACGATCCGTAACTTCTTCGTTCGTTGAATAATTAACGACGTTATTATTATGCTATTTTTGTCACCCTCGCATCTTTCGTATTCCACCCTTTTTTAGAGTCGCTTATTTCAAAGCCATTAGTATTATATCTCTTAAGCGAAGGGCAACGAGCCAGCTACATTAGCAAAAAATAATATGATATATCTATGTATGTACTTATCTCTGATCGAATCAGTAGGTACAAATCAAAACACTTGTTGCTTTGTTATAACGATCCCTTCGCCATTGCCTATGGAATACTTATCTTTTTCTTTATATTTAATTCAATTGTCAAGGGTTACAAACGGCGAATGATATTCGTTACAACATTTGTCTTCTCGTTTTTATTTTCATTATGAAATGAAGTCTTCTTGACGAATTTGCATGAATCGAGTGTATTGAATTTTTCATGAATTATCGAATTAATAATCGTTAAGACAATAAATATTTATAACGATTATAATACTCTGTAAATATTGATAGACGTTGAAAGTTTGAGGATGGATTTTTTTTCTATTAAAATCATTTTAGAACGTGAATTAGATCGTAAAGATCGTCGTTCGTACTTGATATTAATCGGAAAGAAAATAGAAATTTTGTGTTTTATTCGAAAATTTTTAATCTATTATAAATGCATATCCAAGTCTTGATTCATCAAAGCGTCGTTTATAACAAAGCTACGTTACGTTTGTCGATAAAACAAAAGTAATATAACTCAATTTAAGGGCTCGTGTGTATATATATATATGCATATATATATGTATATATATGTGTATATATATATATATATATGTATATATATACATAGACACACACTCAGTAAAGCGAATCCGTCCATCGAAAGTCTTCAACGGGGTAACGCACGTAACATGTGTCATACAAATGTCATTTCCAGGGCTTGCACGTGTGGGTAACGTGCAGCACATTACGTAATTCAAGCCTCACAAACAGGAGCAGTGAGTTACAGTTCAGTCCGGGGGAGTATCGGATCGGCATAGCCAAACGCAGCGCTCTAATTACAAGGTAAACAGGAAGATAATTAATTTCGAACATGCTTTGTCGAAGTTATATATGTACATATGTCGAATCTTTAGCTAATCGATTTCGCGAATACCCTATACATTTAATAATTCAATTTTTTAATTAATTTAAATCGTACAAGAAACAAATTTAGTTAGGTATGTGTAAGAGATATGCGTTATCGATTGTTCAGCATACAAAGTTCGTCGTCATTCAACTACCGTTGCCGTTGCATCTCGTGAATCTTGAATCGCTATCGAACTACCTAGCAAAGGCATCGAGTAATTAACCAGGAAAGTAGAAAGACGAGTAGTCTCGTTCCCGTCGAAGGGTAATTATCTGTAAATCGATGGTGGATAACGTAGTCGTCGTCTGGACTAACGAGACGAAGGGAAAAGAGAAAAAAAAGGGAGAGCAAGTTCGGAAAGTAGACGAAACGATTAGATGGTAGGAGAACCATTTTCTTCTTCTACTTCTTCTTCTTCTTCTTCTTTTTCTTCTTCTTCTTCATCTTCTTCTCCCTCCTTTTCTTTTTTCTTTTTTATCTTTTATTCCTTTTCTTTTTCTTCTTTCCTTTTTTTATCAAGTTTCTCGCGTCCTTGTGTAAACAGGCTTTTTCTATACTAGGGAATCGTACGGTTTTTTTTATATTCCCCAACAACATCGTTATTCGAGTGCATTCTTGAAGTTCGGATTCTTTTTATTTTTCTTCTTCTACCTCTTTTTTTTCTTTTCCCTCTTTTTTCATCAATTAATACGATCCATTTTACTCTTTTAATATAGAAAGAAAAGAACAAAAGAAACAGGGAGTCGATGAAAAGAATAGCTTTTGTTCGTTATCACGAATTACATTGATAATGAATAATGAGACTGACGTTGAAGTATTACGGGGAATAAAATCCCAAGCATTGTATCAGAATATACGTATAAATTAATGTTCTTCGTGTGGTAACTATACGATCACGTGTGTTTCTCTCTCTTTCCCGCGCGCGCGCACTCTCTCTCTCTCTTTCTCTCTTTTCCTTGCATTTATGGCATTACGTAAAACTCTTATACCTATGGTAACAGCAGTTATGAGAGATTGGATTCATGATACATTTGAGGAAATGGAAATGATTTTAATCAGTCGTATCGCAAGCGAGTACTTCAAGGATCGAATAATTCGTTCAATAGTAATACTTGAGCTTTGGTTAATCGTGATCAGTAGCAAACGCTCTCTACGTTCCGTTTTACTTTAGCCATTGGCGTAAAGAAGTTGATGTGTCGTTTATTTGACTCGAAGAATCTAAGAAGAAACAAAATAAAAAAATATGACGACAATAAATTATTTCGCGTTCGAGACTTTTTATTGTTAGTTAAAAAAGGAGAAAGAAAACCTAACTGCTCTCTCTCTCTCTCTCTCTCTCTCTCTCTCTCGAGAGAGAGAGAGAGAGAAAGAGTACGTCAAATCTTAAGAAGAGAGATATAAACTTTTTTTCTTATTCACGATTTCTTTCATGATAATGTGTACTCGTACACATAAATGCAACAATGCTAGATAACCAGATGCTTTATAAAGCGAATAAAAATTAATATAAGGTCTGGATGGAATAGAAAAAGGAAAAGAAAGAATTTCTTGATTCGATTAATCGTTAAAAATATCGACGGGGGTGCGAGAACCAATTTCTAAAAAAAGTTAAAGAGAAAAATTAAGAAAGAAAGAACGAGGAAAAGAAGAGGAGAAAATTCTCGGTAAAGTAATGTGATCATATTGAGAACGATTTAAAAAGAGGAACGAGAATGAGAGTTAAAAATGTTTCCATACCTGGGCAATACATTTCCTAAAGAAAGAAGAATAGATAGATGGATAGAAGGATAGTATTATTGAATATCGCTAGTTTTCTCCGAATTTCCAAGCGTCCTACGCCTGTGAATATACACGTAGGAAGACGCCAATGCTAGCGGGAGGATTTCGCATCACCATCCGAAGCGTAAAATCGTCCAGCAGTATATTTTTACGCCGTCCTCGTGATTTCTCTCGTCCTTTCCACCATGGCACGCCACTTTCTCCTCTTCTCCATCTTCCTCGTAGCTACAAATTTTCTCCCTTTTATTTTTTTTTCTTTTTTGTTTTTAATCTTCTCTCTGTCTCCCTCTCCGTCTCTTTCTCTCTCTCTCTCTCTCTTTCTCTCTCTCTTTCTCTCTCTATCTCTCTTTCTCTTTCTCTTTTTCTCTTTCTTGCTCTCTTTTCTTTTCTCTCTCTCTCTCTCTCTCTCTCTCTCTCTGTTTTTCTCTCTCTCTCTTCCTTTCTTTTTCTTTTCTATTATTTATGTAGCTTCGAAGAGAGACATTTTTTTGTTTACTCTTTTCATCGATTTTACAACAGAATTCCCAAACAGTACCTGTACGAGATACGTACCGTGTTTTCTAGTAAAAAAGTTTTTTTTTCTTGCTTCTTTTTCTCCGTCTCTCTCTCTCTCTCTCTCTTTTTTCTTTCTTTTTTTTTCTTTTTTTTTTTATAGAACCCAGAAATTTCGTTCCACGAAAGAGAAATTGCATTCGACTCTTAGTATTCGAGCGGTAGGATTGGTCGGATGGATGGGTAATAAACGTCCCTTACAAGAGCGAAATTTTATCTTTCCTCGAGAACGGAATTGAAAGTAGAAATTATACCAAGGTTTCTCTACGGGAAAGAGAAAGAAAGAATGTTCGGGTCTCCGGTTGAAATTTTATTCAGGAGAATCAATTGTGATCGGTGATAAGTTTAAGGTAATAACGTAAATGTTTTTAATCGTATGAATATTAATTATAAAAAACATATATATATATATATATATATATATATATATATATATATATAAATTTTCGTGTCGTTTGCCAACCCAAGGAAAACTTTCATTTGTATTTTTTCTTTTATTTGTTTTTCTTTTATTTCTCTTTTTTTTTTGTTTTTTTTTTTCCTTTTCTTCGTCGTTTAGTGTCTACAAGAAAATACTATACATGTTCGTATCATTTACATTTTCATGATTACTCCAGTATCTGACATAGCACGGACAAACGTGTGAGTATTTCTCTCATTTTCGAGAGAAGCGAGAAAGTACAGGAGCACGTGTGGGACGTCGGCCAACTAGAAAATGAATGACACTCCATTTTGTGAGTCGCTAAGGGTCACGGCTAAAAATCTCTTTTAGCTTTATCGTGTCTTCGTTGCATGTTGCATTTACGAAAAAAAGAAACAAAATTAAAGAAAGAAAAGAATGAAAGAGAAAAAAAAGAAAGAACATTTATATATATATATATATATATATATATATATATATATAACGTAAATGTTTAATTAACATTTCATCGAGTACAAGAAAAAAAAACGTATGAACAAAAATAAGAATTTATTTACGGGAAACGTATAAAAAGATGGGATAAGAACGGGTGATTGAATTGAGAGCGGATAAGACGAGAGAAAGACAAGGGTAGTAGGGATCGTGGGGTTAGGGATGGGAGAAAAGATGAAGGCGAGAGAGCGATAGACAAAGGGAGAAAAAAGAAAAAAGAATAAGAGAAAGCGCGCAAATATAAGTGTCGTATGTCTATTCAAACACCCTTTGCTTCGTCTCCTTCTCTTTCTTTCTTTCATTCTTTCTTTCTTTCTTTCTTTCTTTCTTCGTACTTTTGCAGCATCCACTTCGTATGCCATCTTTGTCCCTTTTTACACGACTTCGTTCTGCCAGTATGAGAGACCAAAGTCTAGGAGCTCTCCAACCTCATTGCATAATACATACATACATACATATATACATACATACATACATACACGGGACGTCGAACTGTACCAAACGTATATAAGCACCTACGTATACATTCTTCACTATCTAACACTTATATACGATACTTTTTCGTTTCTCCGAATCAATCTAGAATCGTTCACGATTGTTACTCGATAGCAGATTTATTTATATACATCTACGAACAAATCTATATTTACTCTTTTGGATTTTTTATTTACCACCAAAATAATTGTTCCACATTCTATTCATTTTATCGACAATTTCTTTTTTATTTCTTCCTTGTCCCCGTTATTAATTTTATACGCTCGACCTATCGATTCTTTATTCTTTTTATTACGAAAAAAATAAAAAGAAGAAGAAAAAAAAAAGAAAAAGAAAAAATAAGGAAAACTATAGCGCTTCAGCGTCTTCAGATTTTGATTTATAATATAATAAGGAAAAGGGAAATAAGAAACTAATTAAAGCTTCGTCGTTGATCATAAACGTAACTCGATCTATCGATTTATATTCTCGAGAGGCAATGACAACGACAACGACGACTACGACTGTGACTGTGACTGTGACGACTTGACCATTTCGTTCGACCGCAAATTCGATTCTCGGGAATGCGATTTGAGTCGCTGGTAATTGTATTATGTCCCACTTGCCGGAAGCACAACCCGATGGTCCCCCCCTCTCTCTCTTTCCTCTACGTTTCCCGTAGCTCGTGCTTGCCATAGTCTGCATTTCTGATTCAATTTTGTATTTCGCTTTCTTCGTCTCGTTCCTGTTAAGTATCGACCCGTTCGCGATGTTAAAAAACATTTCCAGAGATCGACCACGAGCGTCATTGAACGGCAGAAATTGGAACGATTCTACAAACTTTTTTCATCATTATTTTTTGTTAAAAATCTAAAAAATCTAAATAAATGTTTATACTTTGATAGTAGAGGTTCATTAAACTACACAAATACGTTCAGAGAATACATTTATAACGTTAAAGAGAAAGAGAGATAAATAGACAGACATACAGACAGAGAGAGAGAGAGAGAGAGAGAGAGAGAGAGAGAGAAAGGGAGAGAGAGAGAGAGAGAGAGAGAGAGAATGACCGCGTATAATAATAATGTAAAGTAAATTTGTATAATTAGTAAAATTCCGATTCAAAGACTTAGCAGCTAATTTTAACGTGAGATTGTTCGTTATCAGCGAATGGGTCATATATATATTTATATATATATATATATATATATATATATATATATATAAATAATACCTACATACATACATGCATAGATTTTCTATGGTGCCGTTGCATCGTGATTATCGACGTACGAATTATTTTCCCATTGTACCTGGGCAAATGTTTATTCAATAGGCAACCGATACATTATGCACATACATTAATTTCGAGAAACGAATACGATTTACCGTTAGCTTCCGGACAATAGTCGTTAATGAACGACGTTAACGATATATCGAACAGTGTAATAAACGAGGATGTAACGCAATTGACATGTTTTTTTCCTTTCTTCTCTCTCTCTCTCTCTCTCTCTCTCTCTTTCTTTTTCTCTCTTTCTCTTTCTTTCATCCTTGTATTTTGATAAAGAAACAATATGAATGAATTCGACGGCTCGCAAATGGAGAATATTACGAGAATATAGATCGGTTCATTTATTACGAGAAAAGGTGGACGATTTAAAAATGCGAATGTTGATTATAGAAAACAATCGAACTCGTTAGTAGACACTTAAAAATACTAGATACGAAATCTAGAGTGCTGCTAATGAAACATGTATATTATAGCCACGTAGACATATGTATGTATGTATGTACCTATGTTTGCACAGAGTGTTTTATACGTTCCTCTTACATTTTCCGCCCTTAAACTAACTCTCACGATCGCGTACAAGCGAGGGCGCGCTTTTTAAATCGGCCTTCTCAATTTAGAACAATACCATTCCCCTTCTATATGTCGTAGTTCATTATTCCGTTGTCACCAGACTCGCACGAACGTTCTTTCTTTCTTTCTTTCTTTTTTCTCTTCTTCTACTTTTTATGTTTTTTTTCTTTCCTTTTGTTTTTTATCCTTTTTTTCTTTCTTTAACGAGCAAAAGAATTCTCTATCTATTTCTCTCAAATTTCTTCATCCTCTTTCTTTTATTTTTCAGTTTCTATTCTTTATCGTACTATCAGATATCATTGAATGATATTTGAGAAAAATGTCGGACGAGTTTTTCTGAAAGATTTTCCGAAGATATTGAGAAGAGAAGAAAAAAAAGAGAGAGAAAGAGAGAGAAGGAACAGTTAAGGATGACCCTAATCGTAATTCCAGTGAGATCAGGATCCTGAAAATCGTATGGGTTGGATCTAATTTGTTGGCAGGGGAGATTAATGGTATCTACGCTGCTGCGGTTACTTCCCTTAGCTCGTAGTAGTTTCGAGGGTCGACCGTCTATTTCAGACGAAGGGTAGGAAGACGAAAGGAAGAAAGGGTGGACAAGGAAGATGAAGGTCGTTGGGGGAGAGTTTGTGAAATATAAGAAAGAAGCGAACCATTATTAAAATAACATTTAATTCATTTTTTTCATCATACACATAAATTATTACAATTTTTATATATTTTGTCCCTTGGAAATCAATTTTCTTTATATATACATGCATATACTTGAAAATTCTTTTGGTAAAATAGATGTTCGTAGTTCCTCTTCAGAAAAATAAATTACTTTGATGATCTCCACTTGACTAGATATAGATTGATGTCACGTTCAGAAAAAAAGAAAGGAAAATGAACGAAAGGTAAAATTAAAGTACGTGTGCGTAAGAGAGAGAGAGAGAGACAGAGAGAGAGAGAGAGAGAGAGAGAGAGAGAGAAAAGAGGAAAAGGTTGGAAGAGTCTTGCGGGAGCGTTAAGATCGAAGGTCCTCCAGGCCTTCGTTGAAAAAGCACCAGCGTGGACCCTTGGGGTCTGGCGCTTAATTGGATCGAATCGAGTCGAAGCAATGACGAGCGACGTGGAAGGAGAAAACGTCCAAGAGGGAGGAGGTGGTTTACTTCGACGTTGTCGTCGTCGTCGTCGTCGTCGTTACGCTCGTTTCACGTCTTAAATTTCAATTATTTTCGAGTCTCATGAACCGAATCGTCGAGGACCAGTCGAACGTGTTGGTTAATTTAACGCTGATAGGACAACTTTATCGTTCAATGGATTGACTCTCTCTCTCTCTCTCTCTCTCTCTCTCTCTCTCTCTCTCTCTTTCTTTCTCTCTTTTGCTCGATCTTCGTCGGTTGACCGCGATTAATTAGACTCGTCTCGTTTTATTGTGAATCGCATCCATTGTCGAATCTCTTCCATAGAAGAGTCATCGTTGTATTTTTTTTCTCTCTATCTCTCTTTTTCTCTCTCAGTTCAATTGGACCTAAAGTCTCGATCTCTCGTTCTCAGACCGGTAACGAATATTCCGGTACTTCGATATTCTTTTTTATTGTCTCACGAACCCCTTACTCTCTCTCTCTCTCTCTCTCTCTCTCTCTCATTCTCTCTCTCTCTCTCATTTTTTCTCTCTCTTTCTCTCATTCTCTCTCTCTCTCTCATTTTCTCTTTTTCTCTCATTCTCTCTCTTCCTCTTTCTCTTTCTTTCTCTTTCTATTTTTCTTTTTTCTTCATTGATCCCTCTCTTCGATAGTATCTTGTTACTCGTTAAGTTCGATCACTTCGTTTTTGTCTCGTGAAAACGAATTCTTCTCTCTCTCTCTCTCTTTCTTTCTATCGTAAAGAAGTTGCATTACATAGAAGAGCTTTCGATTGAGTTAATTGGAAAGTGAACGCACAGTCCGAACAAGCGAAGTTTTTCTTAAGATCACAGATAAAAGAAAAAAAAAAGAGAAAAAAACGGATACTTACATTGTATCTCGAAAGAATCATCTCTTTTGTAATCGCATTAACTTTTCGTAATGGCGATCTACGATTCTCATAGGGTCATCAAGGGAATCGTTAAAACCAATAACGATTAATAAGCCGCTTTATGAGTGTCTCTTCGGGAGAGAAATAGAGAGAGAAATAGAGAAAGAGAGATTTATAAAAGCCGCGAGAAATAGACATTAAGCACGTTCGTTTTATTTCCTTCGAATTAAATCGCCGAGCGAGAGGTTAAAATTTTATGTTACACGAACAACGGATATACCAGATTATTTTTCATGATTTTTGCGAACAATTAATTGGAAACGATGCCTTTAAGCATATATATATATATACACAGACACATATGAGGGTCTTATTTTAATCGACATTTTTCATCGACATTATAGATATTGTCCTAATGATGAATAAAAATTATTTTTATATCTTTTTTTATTTTTCAGAAAATTTATTATTGAATAAATAAATTCGTCAATGTCGTCCATTGAAACAAACGTGGCGATCAATAATAATAATAATAATAATAATAATAATAATAATAATAATAATAATAATAATAATAATAATAATAATAAAAATAAGAAAAACTTGTTCAAAATAACATATCGAAAAAAATGGGAGACACCCCGTATATGGTGGAATAGCGTGGTAAGTCGAGGTGGATCGGCGTGTCTTATCGCTCTTTATCGCGAAACGTTCTTCGGGAAGAGGTTTGCATAGCTGCTTTATAGGAGACCGTTAAGGAGGTCCCGTGTAAAACTCGCCGATCAAAGCTTAAAGGAATTTCCTGTTTATGCTTCGCGGCAAAGTGAAATTTAGATCCCCTCTCACGCTCTTTAGGCACTTTATTGCCCGTTACGTCCTTCCTTCCGAACTTTCTCATCTATCTAGAACTATTTCGCTCTCTTTTACCTCGTAATGCACAACATTTAATCCACGAATTTCTATCGTAATTCTTTGATACTCAAGTAACAGTTTTTCGATAATTCGAAAATTTTTCGAGTACTCTGTTTGTAAATAATATCGATCGTTAATCTCAATGAAATTTTCTATAAATCATAATTTGCTGATCGTTAAAAATGTTTACCCAACCGAGAAAATGTTACGTGCAATTTTCGAATTTGTAATTAAGGAGGCATGGTGAGGATTATATAAAGCAAAAGATCGTTGAATTATTTAAGACTAATTAATCAACGAATTGTAATTATTATAATCTCGATGACATCGTTAGTCAGTCAGCGTTCTTATAAAGTTCATATCGGATAGTCTCATTTCTTTCTGTAGATTTTTCCTTTTTTTTTCTTTTTCTTTTTTCAAAGGACGAAAAGAAAAGAGGAGAGGGAAGGAGAGAGAGAGAGAGGAAGAGAAAGAGAGTGAGAGTGAGAGTGAGAGTGAGAGAGAGAGAGAGAGAGAGAGAGAGAGAGAGAGAGAGAGAGAGAGAGAGAGAGAGAGAGATAGACAGACAGAAAGAAGAGAAGGTTAAACCTCCAGCCATAGTAGAAGGAGAAGATCGTGTCGATGCGTCTAGTCGGGCGTTACTTTTTCGCCTCTTTGCATAGGTAATTGCCTCCAACGGAGGATAAAGGTAGTAAGAGGTAGGATGAAAGGATGGTAGAAGCCTTGTATAAGGATGGAAGGGTAAGGGGATGTGGGAAGTGTTGCTGACGGAGGTTGGACAAAGGAAGGAAGATGATAGAAAAAATTGGATTCTACCCTTGATGTCGAAGCTAAATTTTCTCGCCTTGTAAATGTCTTCTTTTTCGATCAAGATAATAAAGATTTATATCATTGAACTTTTGTTCGTTTTAAAAGATTGACTTGCGTAAAATGTCAATGAAATTTTTCTTAACAATTATTTAACGAATTAATGAAGTCGAAAGAGATTTTGTATTTTGAAAATTATCCTTTCAATTTTCTAAAGGAAAATCGTACGTGACAGTGCTTGTATGCTTCATATTTCGTTGGATTATCGAGGACGATAAGTCGGGAGAAATATCGATTTAATTTACCAGGACGGGTACTCATTTAGGAGAAGCGGCTGCATAGAGTAGTAAGAGCCACTTCCGCCTTAATGAAACTTTGTTGACTTTCGAGGGATTCGAGATACTTCATTAGTTCGTCCGGCCGTTAAGTTTTATGAAGTGAAATTCTTCCTCGAACTTTTTGCACACTGTCTCTCTCTCTCTCTCTCTCTCTTTCTCTCTTTCTCTGCCTCTCTCTCTCCCTCTCTTTCTTCTTTCTATTTCAAAGGACATCATGAGACATTCAAAAATCAAACGGAATTCGATACGATGGTGCAAAGAAGAAGAAAGATTTTGAATAAAATGAATCTCATCCTTTTATTTTTCATGTCTCATTCCTTTCCTTACGAATTGCCTTTGAAATTTTCTCGAGGAAAGTTTATGTATAGATATCTATTCGTTTCTTTTTTTTTTTTTTTTTTTTTTTTTACGATCGGGTAATTAGCAAACTGAGAAAAAAGTTTTAAATAATTCGGATCTTTGAATAAACGTAGATAAAAAAAATCATAATTATTATTACTGCTTCTCACGTCGAAAGTTTCATACGAAGAAAAAAAAAAGAGAAATTCGGAGCGTGAAATATAAAATCTCGGCGGCAAATGAAATTGATATTTTGGAAGGAGAAACGAGAGTGAGAGAAAGAAAGAGAGAGAGAGAGAGAGAGAGAGAGAGAGAGAGAGAGAGAGAGAGAGAGAGAGAGAGGGTGGAATAAACCTTTTAACGTTCGTCGGGCGAATAATCGTGCTCGTTTAACGGGGAAAAGGCGCGAAACGTTCCATAAAATCATTCGGCCTTGAATTTCGAAATATTCTTCCTCCTGACGTCAGCAAAACTCTGACGATATGAGAACTGACTGGATTTTCTTTTTCTCTCTTTTACTTCGTATTACATACACTCTTACGAGCTTCCCTAACCACCTGACGTTCTATAGAGTCCTATCTATTCCCTTCCACTTACTTAGTTCGGTGGGGTAACGAGCGTAAAGGTATGAGCAAAGGTAGTGGGGAAACTCCGGGCCTTTCGATCCACCATCCTCAATTTGCTGCGGCTTTCGACGTAACGGTACCGAGATAATTGCGATTACATTCTGACTGGATTAAAAAAGAAAAAAGAAAAAAAAAGAAAGAAAAAAGAAGTGAGATAGATATATAGAGAAAGAAAGGAGACGTTACTTCGGACAATCGTTCTTTTTATTATCGACAAACTCGACTCGGGTTAAACGAAATGCGAGAAATTGTGAGTTTATACGAGGAAACTGTATTTCTGTTTTACATTATCGATTGAGAGTAAAGATTAAGAAAGAAACAAGATCTTTATGTTTTTATAAGTATTATTTGTTAATTTCATTTAAAAAAGTTTTTCTTTTCTTTTTTTGTTTCTCTTTTTTTGTAAGTGATAAATAATATTTTCGAATGTGTTTTCCCTTGTACAAAGATTTACGAACTTTATTGAAAGATCTTTTATCTCTTTCTCTTTCTTTCGAAGTTGTTATTGAAAATGTCCGAAACGAAGAAGAATAGAGATGCATTAGGAGAAACGGTTAGAAAAAGAAAGTAAGAGAGGGAGAAAGAGAGGAAGAGAGTGATATAGTATAGGATAGATACAGTCTCACGGCATGGTGATCGTCGAAAAGTTTTCTGAAAGCGAGTGTGTAGTCAGCAGTTTGTAAGTTCATGAAACTTGGCGGACAAGCGAGTGCGAGAACTAGAAAAGGGTAACTTGTCTAGTCGTAGCCGACGGAAATCACTTTAATATACTTTCTTTCCCACCTTCCTTCCTTCCTTCCTTCCTTCCTTCCTTCCTTCCTTCCTTCCTTCCTTCCTTCCTTCCTTCCTTCCTTCCTTCCTTGCTTCCTTTCTTCCTTCCTTCTCCATCGAAATTAGGAAAACTATCGTAGAAATTTTCATTGACATCTCATTTTAACTTTTTTTTTTTAATAGAATGTTATCTGTTGATTCTTATCATATAACCAACGACAAACGATATCGTTACGTGGTTATAATTTTTCTACATATGATATTGTTGGAAATATTAATATATTAGCTCAAAGAGAAAAAGATTAGTATTTAAATCGTTTTTACCGTTTGATCGTAATGACGATTGAACAAGGATTATTTAAATTAACAAGGATTGATTATTTTATGAAAATTATTTTAATAATAAAACAATTATATTAACATAATGATCATTTTATTAGGAGAGAACATCATATGGAAAAATATATGTATATATAATAAAATATAAAAATGTAAACAATATCATTCGTGGGTTTGTCGTCGAAGTCGGTATTTTATTATTGATCAATTAATAGTATAAAATAGGTGAACACCTATTGAGGTAATTTTCAAAGTTAACTCGTGAATCACTTCTCCTGCTTTTCGTCGTGGGCCTTCGAAGTGACATTTCCCGTAAGAGGAAAGAAAGAAAGGAAGATTATTGCGCAGAACTTTTAAATAATCAATGATTATCGAGCTAAGTAATTCATACTTATAGAATAATTAACGCAAAAAATGGCAATCTCTTAATATTTTATCGTACATTATCATCGAATAGATATTTATTACCGTTATTACAGTTAAGAAGGATTATTATTAACTAATGTAAATATTATTGTATTCGTATTCTATCGTTCATTACGTATGGATTATAAGCACGTACAAATTTTGCACCTATAAGTTTATGAGAGTACAAATAATAAAGTCCCGATTAAAAATATCGGGAAATGAAGAACAAATCGAAAAGCGATTTTTAATCATAATTTAATAAAATCACATGAAATTAATTTCTCGGTAAAGTATATTTATATAACAAGATTATCCTCATTTTCAATCGTTAAATAATACATCGTAGTACATATGCACGTACATATATATATATATATATATATATGCATATATATGTGTATATATATATATATATATATATATATATATATATATTTGTTATGTATGATGACAATTTGATCGTCGTAAAAAGAGAGAATAAAGAACGTGCGAAACGTATTGATCGCGTTCGCCATTTCGAACGTGTCCGCTATAACATTGTAGCAATCGGAAGAGCGTCGAGTGGCCGAAATAATTGGAGGACGCGGCAGGAATCGATCGATTTATCACACGACTGGTAAAAGATGGCGATATTCGCGTTCACGACGTAAATTAACGAATTAAAGATAAAATTGATACGACCTTTTCAATCTTGCTTTTCAGACCTTGATAATAACTATACCATACTATTCATATGTGTTATCTAGATAAAGAAATGTGTGATACTTAATATTTCTCTCACTCTCTCTCTCTCTTTCTCTATTATTCATATTTATATTTTACACTCGAAAATCAATGAACGTAACGTATATTCGTAAACACGAAGCAAGATCAATGGGTTCTCGTTAATCTTCGCATCGTTAAATAAAAATCTTCGTAGAAAACATCGTATGACCTCTGAAGTGACGTACTGTCTGAAGCGTGAAGCGGAAGTAGAAGAGGCAGGGAAAGAGAGAGAGAGAGTGAGAGGGGGCGCGGAGAGGATAGTGCAGGAGTTTCCGTCATCGTGCAAAATTAAATTTTTAACGAGCTTTCCAGTCGTCCTACCTCCTTCTCTCTCACTCCCTCTCTCTCTCTCTTTCTCTCTCTCTCTCTCTCTCTCTCTTACTTCCTGCCCCTTACCATCTTTCTTCGCGACTCTTCGTAGTTGCTCGGTGTACGAAGTAAATATCTGCACATCGGTAATTAAATTCGATTCGACCGCAGCACGATGAGCAATGGAGGAGCCTCTTACGAAGGAAAGAAATAACGGAGAGTGTTGGGGGATGAGCATGTGTCATACTCGAGTACTCTCTAGATATTTGTGTGTGCGTGTGTGTGTTTGTATATATTTCCGAGAGGACTTAAGAAAGCGACAGGGAAGAGCTCATCCAAAGCTCCAGGCGAACTTTCCTCTCGTTATTTACCACGAAACTATTTTGTAATTTAATGCTGTCTCTCTCTCTCTCTCTCTCCCTTTTTATCTCTATCTCCCTCTTTATCACGTAGTTTATCTTTCTTTTATTTGCGCGCGTACGTCGCAAATAACGTTTTCCCTGTAAATACGAAGGGAAATCGCGATGTTGTCGTCGTCTTCTTTGTCGTCGTCATCTCTCTTTCTCTCTCTTTCTCTCTCTCTCTCTCTCTCTTTCTCTCTCTCTCTCTCTCTCTCTCTCTTATTTTATTTTGAGAGATAAATCGAGGAATCAGAGCGAAAGGGAAGATCTTTCAGTGGGAGTAATTTTTCTTCGAGATTATTTTTTGAACTGAATATAATCTTGACATGGCATTCGAATGAATATTCCCACATTTGATCTTCGTCTCGCTTAATCAAATTACTCAGGATGTGTATTACGTACATGTTCGTTCTTTTATATAAATTTTATTCATCTTTAATTAATATTTCTGTTCTTTTCTTTTTCTTTTTTTTTTTTTTTTTCATTTTTTTTGGTTTTGTTTTTACCCCTTAACATTTACGTATCTAGACAAAAGGGGTGCTTCATAGGTAAATTTTGTTTCGGAACGATTTCAATTTAACAAGGAAATATTTTTGTTATAGGTTTCTTCTTTTTTTTTTTTTTTTTTTTATTAATTTTTTTCTTTTTTGAGAAAAGAGAGAGAGAGAGAGAGAGAGAGAGAGAGAAAGGAAGGGTGGGCATAGAAATAGCGACGGGTAAGGACGGCATTGCGAAATAATCCAAAGTGGCTCCTAACGGGAGCGTATGTCGCAGGGTCGCGAAAAAACACGCGTTATTATTAAAAAAGTTGAGGTTGTTATCTCGCTGGCATTCGCCCATTAATTGCGCCGCATCTCTGCTCACTCTCCTCCTGTCAAGTTTGTGTGCGTATACATGTGCGTGTGCTTGTGTCTGTCTCTGTGTATATTCATTCTTTCTAGTTGGTATCTGTGCGTAAAACGAAACGTACGTACGAGATATTTCGTGTTCTACTACGAGGCTACTAGACAGAGGAAGAGGGAGAAAAGGAGAGAAAGAGAGAGATTTAGCACTGAATGAATGAGTGAGATAGATAGAGAGAGAGAGAGAGAGAGAGAGAGAGAGAGAAAGAGAGAGAGAATAGGCGTCTGGACGTGCGACGACCCGAAACGTCCGCGTGCACCGGTGCAGTCGGATTAATAATTTCGTGATATTGCTGCCATTGTAACAGTAGCAATAGTAGCATCAGTAGCAGCCGTGTGCTCGTCTATCCTAACTATTCCAAGCAAGCGTGAGAATCCATCTGTCTGATCTATCTAAGGTCTATGTATCTCTTGAAATGGTGATAAATGTAGCAGTCTAATGCTATCATAATTTTACATTTCTCTCTTTACATGGGCTCTCAATCGATCTATATTATATTTAAGAAAATATGTGTTAATATACTAATGTGAAAATATATGTAAATATACTAATCTGTTAATCTTAAAGATCTTTAGTTTGATCAATCAATCAGATTTTATACGATGTATCGTAGTATATTCGAGAATTTAATGAATTCGAGAATATGTTTCGAGAATTTAAAATACGATAGCTTATAAATTGGTTTATCATGTTAACATCGATATAAACTTTTCTTTCTTTTCTCTATCTTCTTTTTTTTTTTTTTTGAATTATGTATTGCACGTCTGTACGAGTATAATTCGGAAATTTTCACGCTAAACTCCGGATATCGATTGATACGTTAACTCGAATTTAATAACGAGAAATCACGATGATTTTTCGTTTGTTAATACGATATACCTATTGCGTTTTCTCTCATTAAATTTCATTGTTCTGTAATAAATGTCACTATTCGATAGGAAAGGTTTCCTTTCCCTTTCCCTTTCTCTCTCTCTCTCTCTCTCTTTTTCTCTCTTTCTTTCTCTTTCCGTTGAAAAGATAATTATTTCTAAGGATTAACATTTCATTGTAAGGGCACTTCTCTATTAGGAACAGAATGAGTAGTCCGTTAGCAGTCAATTTCAAAGTCGGAGTTCTATGTTGCCCTACTCAGAAGCAACGAGTCAAACTCCTTTGAACATGGACAGACGAACAGTCCAGTATACTTGAACTGGAACATAGTCACATCAATTGAGTCGACGATGATGTGCTTTCCACACTCTCTCTCTCTCTCTCTCTCTCTTTCTTTCTCTCTCAGTCTCTATCTCTCTGTCTGTCTCCGCCTGTCTCCATCTCTTTCTCTCCTTTCTTCGATGCTCCCTTTTATAACAGTGATGTAATTCCTTTTTTGTTTCTCCTTTTCACGAAATAAACGTAATTTCGTTATCGTCATAAGACAAATCAAAAATAAATCATATTCATTATCAAAAAACAAGAAGATTAACGAATATATTATTTTCTAATTTATTATGTGAATTACAAAATATATGTTTCAATTACTTTTTTATTTTATCTCTTTCTCGATTTGATAATTTGATTTTTTTCTTTTTTTGATATTTTATATGTATGTAAATATGTACATACATCGTATATTTACAAAATAATTTTTCAATTAAACTCTGCTTCATATATCAAAATCCAATGATGACTTCGTAGTGGAAAGGATTAATGTTAATATTTATAAAATGAGATTTACATTTTCATGATATTTTATGAGAATTATTTCGAAGTACGCACAAACACAGTAGAGAATTTTTTGGAAATTTAAACAGGTATGCGACGTACATCGTGCTGGGATTGAAAAAAAGGAAGAAGGTTAAACGAGTCCTACGTTTTACGGAAGAGTGATTCTCGATATATGTAAGCAGAATATATAGTACATAGGTACTCTCGTTATGTTCGCTATCGGGAGTTTTCGAAAGCTTCGATAGGATATATACATAGATACATACATCGAAGCTTTTCAAAAGGATCACAGACGCATTTCGATAAACGGCGACTCGTATTAACGGCGATTCCCACAGCGAAGGATGTCGCGACGAAATATATAGGAAATGCAAAGAGAAAGAGAAAATATACATATACATATACACAGTTGTGTGTATGATGTATGTATATATATATAATATATATATATATATATATATATAATGTATAAATACATGCATACTTTATATACATATATACACACATGCGATGCATGTTTTTATCTATTTCTTTCTCTTTCTCTTTTTTTTTCGAGTGGTCGTCGTCGTCGTCGTCGTCGTCGTCGTCGCCGTCGTCGTAGTAGTAGAGGAGTTTCATTATCCTCACTTTTTAATAAGCAACGTGTACGCAAAACGGGGCGGGGATTTATTTTTTTTCGGTATACAAAAAGCAACGGGACGGGCTTTTCAATTCCGTTCAATGCGCGTTTCTAAACCTTCTATCTCTTCTCTCTAGTGCAAGTTTTCCTACAACTCTTTCTCTCTCTCTCTCTCTCACTCTCTCTCTCTCTTTTTCTCTCTCTGTTGCATTATGTCATG
>NC_062193.1:2797298-2817298 GCF_912470025.1 Vespa velutina | reverse complement strand
CTCTTGGATACGAAATAATGAACGATCTTTCAATTTCTCTATTCTGAACTAATAAACGACAAGCTTGTAATCATTTTTTCTTTGTCAGAAGCATCGCGTTGCACGTTTTAGAAACGGAACACGGTAACCAATGAGAATGCAAAAGCGCGAACGGTTCGTGTTACCCTCTTGATCCTCCTGTTTCGTGACATCGAAAATTCCTTCTCTCTCTCACTTTTGTAGAATATATTGGAAAGTGGAGGACAGGTTGGACGGGGCGGAGAAAGGATGCGTGGAGGGGTGAAAGAGGTGAGGATAGGGTCGCGCGATTGATCGATTCGAATATCACTTTACAGAATCCGATCCATACATCGGCGAATTTAATCAAACGGTAAGCATGGTAATGCACTTATGAAAGCCGATATGGAACTAGGACTGTCGCAGAATGTCCTGCATTCTATCTCTATCTTTCTTTCTACCATTCTCTCGAAATTAAATATCAATGGTATATTAATTTGATGGAAGGAATGATTTAAAGAGATTTTGAAAGTATCATACAAAAATGTATATACTTAATATGTATGCATATACGTATTTTTTTTAATAATAAATTAATTTAGTAATTAATTAAATGATATTTTTGTTTTCCTTATAGAAAAGTGTCATTCATTGATACGAAAGATAAATGAAATGTTATATTATTAATTATATATGTATATATATATATATATATATATACAATAATGGTATTATATTTTTATATAAACAGAACATTTGTTTATCGGATAAATTTTTTGCTTATATCTAATAGAATTCATTAATTAAAATGAAGAATAGAAAATCGCAGGAATCATTTTCGAGAGAAGATAGGACGAATAACTCGTCGAATATAATTTTCATTATATTGTTTTCTCACATTTCGGCTTGTCTATTCGTATAACTCGTTGATTACAAATTATTAAGTAAACGGTAGAGAGGGGTTGAACGAGAGGATTGAATGTATAGGGGTTGGAAAGCAGCGCTAATGATAACGACAAACACGTCCGTCGACAATTATCGACGTTAAATTCGTTTGGACGATACGATTCGACGTAGATATCTATATCTATGTACACATATAAATGTTTATTTATATATGTATATATATAGGCATGTACGTATGTATGTATATATGTATGTATGTATATATATACGGTATAGCGTTACGCTTTATATCGTGTTGCGAGAATGGATAATGAAATGCGTTTGTATATGTATTGTATCTCTAAATACCTATATATGCATATATATGTATATATACATATATATATATATATATACATATGTATATGTATTTACGATCACCAAGAATCTCTGGCATACATTTGAACGATTATCGTGAATCATTAGCGATATCATTTATCTATTTTTTCATGGATTTTTTCAACATAGTACCGTACGATTTGTTATAGAAATCTAAAGGAATAACGAACAAACTGTGAATTCTATCGAATTTCAGACGGTAAATAATTTCATGAACAATTTAGCATCAAAATTTGTTTTTGCATTGAAATTCATCACAGACGCAGATTCTTATCGTAATTCTCGTATCATTACAATTAAAGAGTTAAAAAATATTTTTATAATTTTTATAATTTTCATTCCTTTCCTTTTTTTTCTTTATTTTTTTTTTCTCTTTTATTACATTGCTTTCCACGTAAATCAATTTCAATTCGATGTAAAACGTCTTATCAATATTTTATAGATTACTTCGATTTTGTTTTCGACGGAGGTGAACATGTGTCTTCGGATTTTTGTTTTCAACGCATTCTGGAAAGGGTATTAAAAGGTAGTCTGAGAAGAAGAGAGTTCGGGAAAAAATCATTACGCGGAGGAAAATTTGGGCCGCAAGAGCTGAGAGCTGGGCGAAAGGACGAAAGGTTTCATAAAGTTTCGAACAGACTCGGTGGTTACTCTTCTAAAAGTGCGCGAGTAATGTTGGCTCTGTAAGAGAGAGAAAGAAATAGAGAAAGAGAGAGAGGGAGAGAGAGAGAGAGAGAGAGAGAGAGAGAGAGAGAGAGAGAGTGAATATCTACAGTGAGTTCCGAAAATGATCGAACGTTTTCTTAAAGTGAATAAATTTCTCTAGATTTTAACAATGAGAAATAGAGAAAAAGTATTTTGATGGTATATACATATAAAAAAAATTGTAAAAATTAGATTTATAAATTTGTAGACTAGTAGATTAATTATTAACGATTGATTTTTTATTGTTTCTATATTCTTTCTTCTTGTTTTTTTTTTCTTTGATCAAATTTTTTAAGAATACTTTTCTCGTAATTGTGTAATATCTACGTAATCACATTTGTAATACCTAAATATATTAACATAATTCGAGATGCTTTATTCAGCGTTGAGAGATTTATTCAGTTTGGAATAGTATTGAAATAATTTTCTAGAGCTCGGTATATACTTAGAAAAAGAAATACACGATATCTGAAACATCGAGCGTTCCGTTAGGAGCTGCTGGTACGCCGACGTGTAAACTTATCGTCGAAGTTGGAAACAAAACGAGAATAGAAAGTCATCTTGGGAACTGTAAAGAAGCGGGTTTCGTCAGGTCGTGTAAGCTACAAATGCATTTTTCAGATATACGTTCGGCGAACACGGGATCGATGTACTGAGAATGTTACGTTTCTTTATCTTTTCTCTTTTATTTTGCTTCTTTTTGTTCATTTTCTTCCAATGTCTATACATACCTATAGTAAATTCTTCTTTAATGATATTTTTATGATTTCTCAAAGCGTGGTTGTACGAATTATTGGTTAATAATATTGTGGTTGGAAAAAAAAAGATAAAATGAAAAATGAACGTTTATATTTACGTGAATACTTACTAATACATACAATCTTAATCGAATAAGTATATATATACGTATAAGTATGTGTATATATATTATTATATTTTATCTTTTGGATACCAATACGGTTATTATATACAGTTATAATATTAAAATAATTAAATGAAATATTATATAATTAAAATTATATTTTTAAATATAATTAAATTATATATTATTAAACTATTATATAGTATATATATATATGAGGGTAGCCCCAGAAGTATCCGACCTGACGTATAGATAGCAGTTGTTGTTTGAAAAGAGTAACTATGGAAGAAAGTACCAATATTATAAAGCTTTAGTTTGAAGTTTCACAAAACTACGTTGTTTAATATTTATTTGGTAGCCATCAATAGTGGACGCTCTCAGTGAATTTATAAATATGAACAAAATTGATCATCATTATGTGATACAATACTTTCATTTGAAAGCCCTCAGTCCAACCAATATCAAAGCGGAGCTAGATTCTACTCTGAAGGAATCTGCTCCTTCGTTTACAACAGTAAGATATTGGGTGGCAGAATTTAAACGAAGCTGTACGAGCTGCCAAGACGAACATCGCAGTGGTCGACCAAATGAAGTGACCACGCCAGAAATGTTGAAGAAAATCCACAAAATGGTATTGGTTGATTGAAAGTGGGCGAGCTAACAGGCATGGTGGGCATTTTAAAAAGTGTTGTACATCCTATATTGACTGAAAATTTGGACATGAAAAAACTGTGCGCAAGATGGGTGTCGCGATTATTCATAATGGAACAAAAACAACGTCGTGAGAATGTTTCATTCAAATGTTTGGCAAAGTTTCACACCAATAAAGCTGAGTTTTTGCGTCGATTCATAATCATGGATGAAACATGGGTTCATAACTTTACACCTGAGACGAAGGAACAATCAAAGCAATGGACTGAAAGGCGAGAATCGGATTCAAAGAAGACGAAAACAGTTCTATCTGTAAGCAAGATCAAGTCAATTTTTTGAGATGCATGTAAGATAATTTTCATTGATTATCTTCAGAAAGGAAAAACAATCAACGGCGAGTATTATGCGAACTTATTTGAGCATATGAGTGATGAAAGCAAGAAAAAACGGTCGCATTTGACGAAAAAAAAGTTTTGTTTCATCAAGACAACGCACCAGTTCACACATCTGTTATCGCGATGGCCAAAATCAATGAGTTAAAGTTCGAATTACTTTCTTATGCACCCTATTCGCCAGATTTAACATTCTCGGATTATTTTCTGTTTCTAAACTTAAAGAAATGGTTCGGTGGTAAAAGATTTGCCAACAATGAAGAAGTGGAATCTGCTGTTGATGGCTATTTTGAGGAGCTCGACGATTCTCACTATAAACAGGGTATTGAAGTTATTGAACATCGCTGAGAAAAGTGTATCGAGCTAAAAGGAGACTATGTAGAGAAATAGAGATATTTTTTCCCAAATTTTTTTGTGTTTTCTTTATTAGGTCGAATACTTCTGGGAGTGCTCTGTATATATGCATTTGAATTTTATAAAATTTTTGGTTGATCGATTCAAAACGAAAATCAAACAAGACTGTTCGTATAGTCTTTCATTGAAATGATTTAAGAAGCCGAACTATCTTTTTCCTTTATTCTCCAGGAAATATTAAATTTCGAAGAAGGATCTACATACGTATTATTCGGTGGTACTTTCGTACAGTGGAATCGAAGAATGTTTCGATCTCAATGTCGAAGTTGAAACGAAGAAGGAATACGAGTAATACCCTTTTTATCGTGAATACTTTTGAGAATATCATCGAGTATTGAATATGACATATTTTCTCACAAAAATAGATAGTAACAAAATGAAAATCGCATATTCTTGGTGATTATAATTATTTTTATGTTTTAGACTTTTCGATGAGAAAAAAGAATAAAGAAAAAAAAAAGGGAAGTAAAAGGCAAATAATCTTGCGACTCATCGAAAGATCATTGTATATGATATTTTTATATACCGCGAGAGATCACCTGATAAGTCACGGCTCTTCTCATTCGATGTGAAAACTTTTGAGATAGAAAGGGCTGAAGTTCGATTTTAAAATTCAAATAACGTTAAAGTTCCGCGAAGAGAGAATAATGTTGCATCGTATAGGCTTGTTTGTGGGCGAGAAAATTCTCTTTATTTCTTTGGCGTAACATCGACTACACAAGTTTTTCTTTGTTTCGATAACGTAGATACTTATGATTATACACATATATATATATTTATGTACAATACATGCTTAAAACTTATAATGTTCATGAAAGTGAACGAAATGATCTTTTATTGAAAAATATAACGTTATTATCGATTTCATGTTTAAAACAACGAATTGTTGTTAATATATTGTTATTATCAATTCTATGTTCGACCAATTTCGAAATTTCGAAATTTCGATATTTATTTAAAGGTCTCAATCTAAAATTGTTTTTATTTTTATATTTTTTCCCATTTAAACGATATTAATGCTTAAGCTACGTGTTTAAAAGGTAAAAAATGAAAATAAAAAAGTAAAAAGTAGAAGAAGAGAGAGAGAGAGAGAGAGAGAGAGAGAGTCAAGTTAAAGATGAGAAGAATGAAAAAGGATAAACACAAGGCAGGAGGAGCTATACGCAAAGCTTGAAAACATTCTTGTTTGCACGTAACGAGCGCTTTTAATTTGCTAACAAAGCAAGCTCGCGCTAACGATCGCAGCAAGCTTTGATTTCGGTATTAAGTTAGATAAAAATAAACTATTTTTTGTTCTCTCTCCTTTTCAAAATGTTTGTCTCTCTCTTTTTTACTTTTTAACAAATTTTTTTTTTATAAATGCTTCTTTCTTTCTCTTTCTCTCTCACTCTCTCTCTCTTTCTTTCTCTTTCTCTTTTTTTCGTTCGAAAAGCTTTTCGTATTATGTAACAGAGAATATACAGCAGCTGCTGTTGCTTCGTGTCATCGAAAGCTTGGAAAAGTTCATTCCCCGATATTCGTTTTCGTGTTGGAATGACTAACGCATCCTATCGATTTTCCACGTTCGTTCGTTTGCTTGGTTTTATTTTTTTTTCTATCCTTTTCTCTATCTCTATTCCCCTCTCTCTCTTTCTCTCTCACTTTCTCTCTTTCTCTCTTTCTCTCTATTTCTTATTCCATGTTCACATCTAGATTTTTTGTTACGGTTCGAATGTAATATTTTGCATCGGCACCCATCTTTCTTTTATATGTTTCTATTTACTTTCTTATTTTTTCCTGTTTCTTTATCCTACTTTTCCCTCTTTCCTCCTTCTCCTCGCTCTACCTCTCACCATCCACCCCTATTATTATTTCATATATTTATTTATTTTTTCTCATTCTCTACTTCTTATTTTTCTTTTTTTTTTTACCGAACTCTTGCATTCGTATACCATACATATATCTACGATCTAACGGTGAATGATCATCGGTTCGAGTTCGAAAAGAAAGTTCTTTTTATCGGAATAATTAAAAGTTAGCAATAACTTTGGTGAAAAAGACTTTTTTTTTTTTTTTTTCTTAAGAATAAGATTTCAGTTTTCTATCCGAGTTCGAGTTCTCTTTCTTTCTCTCTCTCGTTTAATTCCAGCCTTTGTAGATACACACATACACACACGTACTATATACTATATACTATATAGTATAGTAAATGTTTTAAGTTGTGATAAGTATGAAGGGGTAAAGTGGTAGGTAAAAAAAAAAGAAGAATAAAAAAGAAAGAGAAAGAAGTATGAGAAAAGAAAGATGAGCGCCATCAAAAGAAACGACAGAGGAAGAGAAAAAACAAGCCGAAGGATTTCATTTCGCGTTTTAGTTTAGTAGAATGAAGCAGGCCGAACGGTTAGAATTTTCGTCGGGTCTGCTAAGTCTCTAAGCGGCTTACCGATTTCGTTGTCCGCTTCGCGGATAGAGACAAAGCCGAGAACGCTAGGTAGTAGAAAGTAAGAGAGAGAGAGAGAGAGAGAGAGAAAGAGAAAGAGAGAGAGAAAGAGAGAGAGAGAGAGAGAGTGATAGAGATAGAGGAGAATTTTTTCAAGTTTACAAAAGAAACGAATTACGAAAAGTATCAATATACTCGAATCATTCGAGTCATTGCTCTTGTATTTTTCTGTCAATGATCTCTATTGTTCATTTCCTTCGATCCAACGTTCAAAGACAAATTTTTTTACAAATCATACTGCTTATTTCATTGTTTCATTGGGTTTTTTTTTTTTTTTTTCTAAACGTATCAATATCTTTTGTTCTCGATTATTTTTTAATGAACAATCGATATATTTATTATGATTTGATAAATTACATAATGCATTTTATAATTTTAAATAATTTTTAATGATATCCGTAATAAATAAGATTCGTTTGAATCTAAGTCATTTTAAAGGTTTTTTAAATTAGGATTAGTATTAAAATAGATAACATATACATAGATCGTATGATTTACGAGTAGCAAATATTCATTTTATCGATTCATTCAAATCATTTAACCCACATTTACATCAGACATTTGACAGTAAACTTCCGAGGTCGTGGACGCTTATTTGCAAATCACGAACGTATTTTATCGTTTGTGGAGTTACGCGGAAGAGATTTAGATTCATTGCGAGTTGTATTCCTGACGAATTTATAAAACGGAATCTCCGAATAAATCTCATGCCTTTTTTCTTGGTGTTTTTTTCCCTTTCTTTTTCTTTTTTTTCCGTTTTTTATTCCGATCGTGAGATAAACGTAACATCGATAAGCAATCGAGCAGTAACATAAACTCCGAAGTATCGAGTCGATGAGAAATAATGATAAAAAACAAAAAAAAAAAGAAAAGAAAATCGTTAAATCGACGACAGTCGTTATTAATCGTCGATCGTTTAATATTTCAGTCTACCGAGTGAGATGTTAAAAATTCATAAGTCTTCGTTTTCTTTTTTCTTCCATTTACAAGAAATCTATGAATGAACAGAGATAAAGTTTTGTCCTCTCTCTCTCTCTCTCTCTCTCTCTCTCTCTCTCTCTCTCTTTCTCTCCATCTCGATAGAATTATCTCCTATGGTCCAGCAGTTATAGATCGGCAGTGTTTTTTCTCAGTTTGGCAGTCTATTAAGCATTGCAATTTGCATATAATCATATCAACCAATAACGTAGATACTTGCAATTGTTCCGTCCGTATTAATAATCCTCCTATGGAATTCGTGAATCTCGTGAATTGGAATGTGGGAGACGATCCGTGCGATAGCGAACGATATGCCTTCAATGGCATTATTTTTCACTAAATCTGAATTTCAAATGGTTCGAACGATGTGCCGGCGACCTTCCGCGTCGACACCCTTAGTGAGAAAGGGACGGATCGAATAACGAAGCTTTCCATTTTACGAGTACAAGTGCTCGAGAAATATATATATATATATATGCATGTACATATATATATATATATATACGTATACATATACATATATATATATATATATATACATATATATCTATACATATAAATATCGAGAAACAAATTTTTGTCGATATACTAACGTTCTCTTTTTCTCGCGACGGATATACGAACATACCAAGTCAATATGTCAACAAATATAAATCTCTCATGGAAATAAAAACAAAAAGGAGATAGGGGAAATAGAAGAAGCATGAATGATATTCGTACATATGTATCTACTAAATGTTAAAGCTCTTAAAGTTTGTTAACATTTAAAATGAAAGAGATTATAGAATAGAAAGAAAAGCTTTTTTTTTCTTATAATTTTCTTTTCTTCGATCAATACTTTTCTTCTAACAATAATTTTCTTTTTCTTTTGTTTACAGCAGCAGTACGAAGATCAGACTGGTGATGTTCCAGAAAGATTTTTAAATGAATAAGATTTGGTGAGGTAAGTTCTCTTCAAAAATTCGAAAGTAAACATCTTTATTTTACGTATTTTATACATACACACACAATATATATATATATATTTCGTTGTATTTAAATTATCAATAATATACATGTGCTTGTGTGCGTGTGTATGAGTGTGTACATATATATAGTATTTCCTTTTTTATTAAGGAGCATAGATTTATTGTTGCGTTATCGTGACTAACTATAACGAACCGTGATAATATGTATAGAGAAGTGCAAAGGGTTAATATTCGTGACAATGAGGAGTACAGTATTCATAACATCTCTCTCTCTCTCTCTTTCTCTCTCTCTCTCTCTCTCTCTCTCTATTTCTCTCTCCTTCTCTCTCTTTCTCTCTCATACACACTTTAGCTATATTAGGCAGAGGTCTGCAACAGAGTAATGACACACGATGGTTCGTGTTACCCTTCGCGCTCGACCTAGCGTGTATTTCGAGATTGAACATTCATATAAGATGATGTACATGGTACGTCACGTATTCGTAGCCATAAAGCAACGCCTGGATCATTGACATACATAGGACACGTAGAGGGATGTATATATATATATACAATATCTTGGTCTTTACTTCTCTCTATAAAAGAGAGAGAGAGAGAGAGAGAGAGAGAGAGAGGGACAGAAGGATAGATAGATAGATAGATAGATAGAGAATACAAGTGAAGGAGAGAGTAAGAGAGAAACATGTAGTCGACGCGACGTTCGTATAGTTATTTACCAGAGTGTGTCCGGCTACATATAAGAGAGCCTAATCACGGGGGTATATAACCGTTAGTCGGATACCGTGGAAATGTAACAGCAGTCGGGTCATTGTTACGAGCCACTGGTGTGTCCCCTGCGTCGAAAACAGGTTAAAGGTAATTGAGATGCTCTGCGACTCGAGTCAGCTGCCCGTCGTTACTATATATATATATGTATACACATATATATATATATATACACACATACACATATGTATATATATCACACATGTAGAAATATGTACGTACATCTCCCTCTCTCTCTCTCTCTCTCTCTCTCTCTCTCTCTCTCTCTCTCTCTCTTTGTGCTGCGTTTGATCTATTTGTACGATTGTGACATAGGTGACATACTACGTTCCAACTAGCAAATTTTCACCTAAACGTTATTACGTCAGTCGGTTTTCCTCTATATTTCTTTCTTTGAAGAGAAGGAACGCATAATTACCTAGTAAAAAATGATTTTCAAATTAGGATTGAAATAGAAAAGATATAATATTTATTAAAGTGAAAGAGGAAAAAAGAATGAATGCACACACACGAACACACATACGAACACACGCATGAACACACACACGAACACACACACGGGGGCTTGCGCACGCTTGCCATTTTTAATTCGATCGACCCACGAAACCTCATGTATATTATACATGTACAATAGCACATAGGGATTTTTCGTTACGGACTCGTTCGCGTTTAGGAATATATTGGATTACTGGGGAATTTAAATTTTTTCCGAATACACGTACAGGATTTAAAACGTCCCTTTGAAATATTCGCTGTGCGATCCAAAATGTGGATATATTCTACTAAGCCCTTTTGGAAGTCTATAACTTTTAGCGTTTTAGCTATGGATACTTACGGAACGTATGTATATGAGAATACTTGGTGCATGAGAAAATAGATACGTAAGTATATGCACATATATAACTGTGTATATGTACATATACATATATACATATGTATATGTATCCGTGATGTTTGCGAAGCTTTATTACATACGAGAACTACGTTTTTAGTTTGGACTTCGTCTCTTTCATCCTCATACTTTTTGTATTTTTTTAATTTCCTTTTTTATATATTTTTTTCTTTCTATAAACGTATCTTATGCCCTTCTCTCGAGCATTCCAATATGCCAACTACGTTTCAAATATTACGAATATTACGAATGCATAAACGCGTCCTTTTGGATACAAGGATTAGCGATTTCGATTTTTTCGAGCATACGTTCATTTCTATCTCACACTCACATACTCTCTCTTTCTCTCTCACACTCACATACTCTATCTTTCTCTCTCTTTTTCTCTCTCTCTTTCTCTCTTTTTCTCTCTCTCTCTTTCTCTTTATTTCCATTTTCGGTTCCACGCATATGCGATTTTCGCAAACTTATTAAACTCGTTCTTCGATACGTACAAATCCCCTTTCTCTCTTTCTCTTTCTCTCTCTCTATTTCTGTCTTTTTCACGTAGTACGAGGAATGAAGCACGCTCGAGCAGCATTGAACGTCAGATGACAAGCGCTCGAAATCGAATTTCCCCATGAAAAGCCAAGCACTTTCTCTCTCTCTCTCTCTCTCTCTCTCTCTTTCTCTCTCTCTCTCTCTCCCTCCTTCTAGCGACATTTACAGAATGTCAAAGCGATGGATTTGAATCGTGTAGTAGGTACCTAGGATATTTAAAAAGAGAGGGAACGAAGGAACGAAACGAAATACGCGATTTGTGGAAAATTGAAAAAGTAGAATAGAAAAAAAAAATATCTTTCGATATTCTCCTTTGGATAAACGTGATAACGTTTATGTTGAAAATATTTTTGTTTTGTATAAATAGATAGATAAAGAGAGGGAGAGAGAGAGAGGAAGAGAGGGAGAGAGAGATGAAAGATGAAAAATAATTATTCCGATCTTTAATTAGATATTAAAAAATCTATCTCGTTAATCGATCGTAATTATTATAGCCGATATTAAAACATTAGATTCTACTTGGATAATATTTTGGATAATAGAATAGAAAGATAGTTCAACGAGATAGATCAATGATTGAAAGGTTAGATTTCTTTTTATGATATTTAGTATCCTAATTTTATAATTATTAAAGCTAAGAATAAAAAAAGAAGATAGAAAAATAATTTTTCGAATCAGATTGATGATTGAAAAGAGTATTTCATCGATATTTTTTGTGAAATTCATGAAGTTAATCTCGTGAATCATTTGTGTAGTAATTAGAATGGGAATTAGATATTTCATGAAACAGTTAAGTTTCATTGACATTGGATTTTCTTATGGCAATTCGATCGATTTCGTCAAGAGTCAGGCAGCTCTCTTAGTCCTATTGTTTCGAGAGTTGTAAGGGTGCCTTTCGTTTATCAAGTGCCATCGCCCTTTACGACATAATACTCGTCTCTGAGGGATCGAAAAATTCCAAAGCAAGAAAAATCCACGATTAGATCGAATCCTTCTCTCTCTTTTTCCTTCCTTCCTTTCTTCTTCTTTTCTTTCAAAATTTTCCAGGCTATATATCGATGATTACGCGAATGAATTCACGAGACTCGTTTGCTTATCGAAAAGTAGTTATCAACAGGACATTCCATAGATTTGTACGAAATGAATAAAAAAAAAAAAAAAAAAAAAAGAAAGAAAAACAACCTAAAAAAGATAAACAAAAAAATAAAAAATAGAAAAGGAATGGAACGACAAAAAAATATGATTTTCAATCACAAAATTCAGCTCGAATGCAGAAATAAACAAAAGAAAAAGTTAATCTTCAAGAAATTTTCAGAGAAAAAGAGAGAGAGTGAGAGAGAGAGAGAGAGAGAGAGAGAGAGAGAGAGAGAGAGAAGAAAAGGAATGATCACTTTCTCTCTTTTTCCTTTTTCTCCTTTTCTCTCTCTCTCTCTCTCTCTCTCTCTCTTTCTTTTCTTCCCTTCCTTTCTCTCCCTCCCCCCTCTCTCTAGATATGGAACCTCCAAAACCCTGCACGACATTTTCTGGTCGGAAAATATGAGAAGCCGAGCTTGTGGGAGGGATATTATAAGAATGAGCGGTCTAGCGTGATCGAGGGTGCACGTGCGTAAAGCCGCTGCGCCGCTGAGTGCTGAAGGAGCTGCGAGAAGTTATGAAAAGGGAGAGTGGCACGAATGTTCGCCGTGATTCAAGGGTCATATCGTAAAACGGGCAGTATTTTAAAGGCGGCAGAACGCGAGGCTCTTATCTGATTTATTCTTGTTTTCGAAGAATCAAAATAACGAATGGAAATAATACGTAAAAGTTAGTTATACGTAAAAGTTATCTCGAAGTCTTTTTTAAATTTAAAAATGAAAGAGAATTTTAATCAAAATAATAAAATAACTTTTCATTTTTATTTCGTCGTTCGTTAATAAAATATCATTTAATGTTTCATCAATGATGTTATATTTTTTTTTTTAAGGATTTATTTCTAGGGATTTCATTTAGAAAAATCTCACTCATAGTAATAAATAAATTCATAGTAATAGTATTCATAGTCATAAATTTCTTTGAAATGTTTTTCGTAAGAGGGATTTTTTATACGACCGTTTAACAACAACAATTTTCTACCTCCTCTTTCTCTCTCTCTCTCTCTCTTTCTCTCTCTTTCACTTTTAATTAAAAAATTCTTTTTAATTCTATAATACAATAATTACTTTGTATTCATGTCCAATTTGCGCTTTTACATTGAAATGAAGTAATGCTTCACGATGGATTCTCGTTACACGAAATTCAAATTTCGCTCTTGTTAGACTTGTGCAATCGTTCGACCCTCTTTCTCGATATAAATCGAGGATGAGTGGGATAGACGTGCTACCTACTGCTAGTGGTGCTCCCAACGATTAGTTTCCACCGAGCACCCGTTGTGTGAGCGTAACGCAATATAAACACCTTATGATCGCCCTTCGGGGATACGCTTCTCTGGCCCACGTTACGATAAAGCCACTTATTTATAGGATATGCGGTCAGGAGGGTGAAACGGTTCGAGGGTCATGCCCGTGATTCGCCTTTAAATGGCTCAGTATGAGGGAGAAATAGATAGATGGAAAGATAGATAGACAGATAGATAAATAGATAGATAGATAGATAGATAGACAGAGGTAAAGATATACTTGGACAGAAAAAATAAGAAACGTTTTATTTTTCTATTTTTTTTTTTTATTAATTAGAAGAATAATAATCATTGATACAGAAACAAATCTTTTTCTTTTCTACGAATTATCTTAATCACATTATTTATTGTAGTTTAATAATGCAACATAATGCATTTGTACTTCGATAGATTAATTAAAAGTATAAATTAGAATAGTATAATATTTTCTATAATAATGAAAAATATCTTGCCTCGTGATGAAAAGATTTTTCTTTTTTTGGAGAAATGAAAAATTCGTCGAGTTCTTTCGTGAGAAACAATAAAGCATTTCTTCTTTCTTTTTCTTCTTCTTCTTTTTATTATTATTATTATTACTATTAGACACAAGAGAGAGAAAGAGATACAATTTCGAGAAAAGAGAATCGTTATTATTATATTTCCTTCTTCCTTATATCACCCTTATATCTTCTTTCTTTCCTATTTTATATCCAGCACGAAAGCACTTTTTCTCACCTCGCCATGTTCCAAACCCCACTCCACCTCATCCTCTATCACCATCTTTTCTATCCGGAACGGCTCTTTATATCCCTTTCGTAATCCTTCGAACGAACGTCTTTGTCCGAATATGTGTTAGCGAAAATGAACTTTTCTACGTGAAAATGTAATGAACGTTTAATATGACTAAGTAGAATCCTAAAATAATTTCTGTATCAAACTTTTGTAAGAAACTATTTTTTTTTTCTTTTCTCCTTTTATATCTAAAAATGAAAAAAAAATTCGATGTGTTCGAATAACAAAAGTCTATTTTTTTTTGAGAAAACAATATTTCGCACAAGTCGTCTCGAGATTTTACTTTTCTTCAATTTTTCAATATATATATTATACATAAGAGAGAGAGAGAGAAAGAGAGGTAGACAGTTAGATAAGTAGATAGATAGATAGATAGATAGATGGATAGATAGATGCATAGATAAAAAAAGATTTCCCAATGGAGAGCTCGCGGAGAAAAAATTTTCCTCGTTACATCGGAACGAAATAATTTTTTTCCTCTTCCTATTTTGATTCGTTTTTCTTTTTTCTTTTTTTAACGGCAACAAATCTTTTTCTCGAAAGGAATTCCAGAGATTTGCATAAGTGCCTTTTTTGTAGATGAAATGTTGATGTAAAACAACGATGACTTTTACTCGACTCGTAAATGTCTTCGTTCGTGAATACAAAATTCATTGTTTATAAATACGAATTAATTTATTTATAATTGTTTTATACATATTACGTAAATTTACAATTTTACATGTAGCTTTGAGTTTCGAGCTCGTTAAATTTTGAAATATTGTACATATACCTAATATAAATTACTGATTATTTTAATGATTTCTGGAGAATGAAAGAAAGAAAAAAGAAGAAAAAAAAAAGAAAACAAAAAGATTGTGATTCATATATACGACTTCAAAAGGGATGGATGAACTTATGAAAAAGTTCGCCAAGCTCTTTTCAAATATTTTCTCTTGTCGTTATAAAAACAAGTTCACGATGCATTTCCTCTCGCGGTTTTTAAAACGATCACAAACGCTACTTCATTCACGTGTTTACCAACCCTTCGTTATTTATGTTCCAACCGTTTACATACTCTTTTTCCCCTCTCTCTCTGTCTCTCTCTTGCGTACAATTTCTCTTATTCATTGATAGTCTATTTCACACTGTTTGTTTTGCAATCTAGGATACATTTATTTGTACACAATTACCATTTAACATCCAAATTCGTCATTTTGTTTATCCGAAAAGATAAAAGCAATCGTGTCTTTATCGCTTTTGTATTTGTATTTCGCATTTTTTAACTTGTATTTCATTAACAAAAACAAAGGTAATTCGTAAGATAATTATTCGATAACGAAAAGAAAAGAAAAATTACAATTTATTACAAAATATTTATTCCAAGTATCATTATCTTCGTTTCATTCAAAAAGTTTGTAGTTCATTAAAATGGAAGAGAGATTCGACAACTCGTACGTTTCGTGGGGAAAAAGATCGTAGGGATAGTATTTCGATCAGGGTTAATCGGAATTTTAAATTGGTATCGTGGACGACTGTTTGTTCGAAAAGTGTCAACCACTAAATTATTCATAGTTTACACCTCAAACTGAGTACTCGTAGTAGTCAAAGCTCGTTGACCAGACATGTCGCGTTGCGGTCGTGTATTTCGTGATATACGGCTATGTTAAGTACATGAGAGAAGAAAAAATCTCTATCGTTCTTCTTCCAGGTTCTGCAGAAAGAAGTATTTATGTGTTGTACATTTTTATTAGCTAAGAGGATAAATGCAGAATGTTTTATTTATTAATCACTCTGTATTCTTTCTTTAAAACTGTCACGTACATTCTTAAACATATATTTATACATACGTATGTGCATGTACATATATATATATATATAGCTATATAGAAACCTAAGTTAGTTTATATATATTTTTCATATATAAAAATATGTATTTATATAAGGATTTAATGGTATCTGTACATATATAGGATATTTCAGAAGCTTTGATTCGTACTTCAGATTTTTTGATCTGAATATATCCAGCGGAATCGTATAGAAAAACTTTTCTTTTTTTTATTCCTTGTGTGCTATCTTTGTTCTAGTGATCATGTAGATTAGAGGATGTCAATGAATATTTCAAAGCTAAGCTCCAGACAACCCTTGGCTCGTCGCGCCTAAGCGTCTACTTTCACTATTTATTTATTGGCCAGCTTGACACATTATTGAAAACTAGATACTTAATTAGAAATGCCTAAGCTCTGACAAAGGTGGCGATGTGTTTTTTATTTATGCATTTTCTTAGCGAGTGTCCAACAAGTTCTCAAGGGTAAATATTTCTAATAGTGATATATGATCCTTAGAGGAAAGTACTGTGGACAATTGAGAGACACACGTGTGCGTCAACATACTGGTTCTCTTGAACGGTCGCAACAAAGGAAAGTAAAAATATACGTTTGAAATTCGCTAAAATGCAGTGTGTGTTGATACGTATATGAGTGTACGTGTGTGAATGTATGGGTGTATAGTATAAATGATTTATAAGCTAACATGTGTTGAACTTATAAGATAATTATATGATGATACGTTATTTGAGTTGATCAAGTAGGAGATAAAATTTATAATTAATTAATAGTCGCTTAGGACTGAATCTAGTCTATCTTGACTCGTAGCGGTGCAAGGCCCCTACCGCTTCGCTTCTGCGTTTCCGTCATCGCTCGGACCGTTGTGCTACATAACCGACACCGTCCTTGCCAGAATGGGTCGTGATGACATGGTCTAGCATAGCCAGAGCTGTCTTCTTTTAAGTACATGAGCATACCGACCTGGTGATCGTCTGCTTCAAATTCTAACGCTTTCAAAAGTTGCTTTAATTTTTGATCTTATTGTCACGTAGAGAATTGCGATGTTGACACCTGTTTACATATGGCTTCAAGGCCGCTTATTATTGAGCTTCTGATGGAGGAAGTGAGTAGGATCGGATAGGACAAAGCATCAGAACTGATCGAAGTCTGAGGGAGAAGGCGTAGAGTAAGATTTGCCTCTGGGCGTATATGTGAAATGCCTCGTAGACGAGGAATGTTCCACTTAGGACATGCACGAAATGTTGCCCTTAAGCTTTAACGGCAACCTCTCATTAACCATCACAAAGTACAGTTCTAGACAAAACGAATATCATCGGGTAACTTTGCTGCTCAAATAAGGATTTTCGCTATTTCAATGTTGGATGCGCACAGTTTTATTAATTAGAAGTTTGAGTTAACGAAGGGTTATTAGTCCCTGCGTCGATTTCCTTTTGTATAATGCGATATTTAAGCTAACGAGGGGGCATAAGTCCTTGCGTTGGCCATCTTTGGCACGATGCAATATTTTGGGATGATTTGTGTCGAAGAGAGAATGTAAGTCCCTGCGTCGACTGCCTTTTGCATGTCAAATTTGAAGGCGGCTTGAGTCAAAAAAAATGGGGGTCTAAGTCCCTCCTTCGACTGCCTTTTGCATGCGATATTTGAAGGCGGCTTAAGTCAAAGAGGGAGTGTAAGTCCCTGCGTCTACTGTCTTTTACATACAATATTTGAAGAAAAGAATGTATCAATGCATGGCTTGATCGTAAAACTTGATTGTCTTATTAATGTGCTATAACAAATAGTAATGATTATGTTACAAATAGTAATGAGTCCAACAAATTTCCAAGGGTAAATATTTCTAATAGTGATATATAACCCTTAGGAGAAAGTACTGTGAACAATTAAGAGACGCACGTGTGCGTCAACATTATTGTTACAAATAAAATTAATTGATACTAATCGTGTTGGATTATTTCTTTAAATATTTAAATTTACTAAAAGTTGTATGATAAGTATTCGGACGATCGATTTTAAGATCCTGAAAGATTCTAATTTGTCGGTTATTGATTCCTATTAATAAGTTGTTCTACGGGATCCCATTAATACGCTTTTGAAATATGAGTCGAACTTTGTCAATATATTTTCAATATATGTGTCAATATATGTGTCAATATATTTTCTTTACGTTTGTGTAAATGGTTTAATTTTCTTGTAATTTCATGAATACAATTTATTAAGTTTATTTAATTAATGAAAAAGCATTTCAGAGTTGTATTTAAGGACAAGTTTTTATTCGTAATTTATGATTGGATAATAGAATGTTTTCATTGCTCGAACGCGTGTGCATATATCCTGTACGCAATAACGCACATCGTCCAGAACTCGCTATACTATTATATCTTTTGTGAGATGTATGTTCGCAAACTCAGCATCAAAGATACGAGGATTCCATAGAGAGAAAGAGACGTGTAGATACTATATCTGTAAAGAAAGGACGAGAGAAAGATAAAGATAGCGAGGGTAGGGTTTATATCTCTTTTACTCGAAAATCTCTAGAGTAGCAACCAGAAGAGTTAAGTAAATGTTCCGCTTCGAAAACCGAGTGTGGATAATTGTTTCGGGTTATGTTTGCACGTTTATGTACATACATGAGTTCTCTTTGACAAAATCATAAAACGAAGAACAATTATATTATCTGTACTCAAGGGTTCTTTGACATTGGAAAATTTAGATAAGTAAATGGATGGCTCTTATATCAGGTTAAATTTATAGAATTAAAAGGATGAAGTATAAAAAATCTCAATGTTAAAATTAAACTCGACTAATCCAAGAAGATTCAAATATTCCAACTGTATTGGAAATAATAATAAATATATTTTGAATACATTCCCAAAGTTCATCTTCTATTTTTATCGTATTTTTATAAATCAACATTTTGTGTGACCCCATAAATAAACATCTAGATGCATTAAGTCAGATGGTCTAGGAGGCCAACTGACTGTTGACTAATCATTAATTCGACGAATGGAAATAAATCATACATATCTTTAAAAGCATTATATCTTTTCAATAATGCATTTTTGTACATAAATTTATATGAACTAAGTAATACGTAATATAAGTTTGGTCCCATGATTTTCGGACACTGTATATATATATACATATATATATATTTTTTTTTATTTGTTTTTCTGATGAATATCGAAATCCGAGATTTAAAGTTATTTTTATAAATAAGAAGTTATTTCTTAAAACTCTAGTGCGAGAAAGAAGGAGAAAAAAATGAGGAAAAGGAGAGTTGTTAAGTCAACGTTGCGATGCCCTTTCTATGTACGTACTTATCTTGGTTGGTGTTGGTGTATATACGTGCGACGAGTCGCGCCAAGGGAGACTTAGGTTAACGTATAGACTCGGATTTCCGGCGATATATCGATATATACGGTCTTCCAAGCAACAAACTAACCTTAGAGGCGAGTGATGAGGTCACGGTTTCTACCTTACCTCTCTCCTCCTCTTCTTCTTCTTCCTCCTCATCTACTCTTTCCTATTCCTCTCTTCCTTTTCCTCTGCTTCGAACGATTTTCCTTTTTCTTCTTCTTCTTTTTCTTCTCCTACTTCTTCTCTTCCTCCTTTTCTATGCTTGGCCCATCAGCAGAGGGATGAAAGAGGAGAGAGGGAGAGAGAGGGAGAGAGAGGGAGAGAGAGAGGGAGAGAGAGGGAGAGAGAGGGAGAGAGAGGGAGAGAGAGAGGAAGAGAGAAAGTTGCAGAAACTTTTTCATCCTGAAAAATTGGATCGAGACCGATAACCACGTCGTTATTTTCGTTTATCGCCGAGAGAAATCGTAAACAAACGTAGGATATTGAATTTGAACTCGTTTATTTGTCGATCTTTTTTTTTTTTCTTTCTTTCTATTTTTTTTTCTTTTTAATCCAAATTCTCGTAATCGAATTTTATCGCGAAACTTTATCGTACAAGTCGCAAGTAATAATTTTCGATATTTTTTTTCGACTTTTTTTTTTATAAATTTCTAATTTATATCTACAAATATATATTTGAACGAGA
>NC_062193.1:2712298-2794798 GCF_912470025.1 Vespa velutina | reverse complement strand
ACATATACCTATACATCGTTTTACATATACATATATAGGTATATTCTATACAAGAAAGTTTCATGGTGTGAGTACGTTTGCCTGGCAGCTTGCTGGGATTCATGCGACGAGAGGAACCGTCCAACCGGAATACTGGACTGTATCTATGTCTCTCTGTGTAAGCGCGTACGATGCCGAGCTTGATGCACGCTCTCATCGTAATTCAGAGAGAATGGCCGCGCCATCAAACGGCGACGATACCATAGCCATGGCCCGTCGAGCTCGCTCGTGTGTACATTTCGACGTGCGTTCGTATACCGCATCCGCCTGTCATTAATGTACCGCCACCTACATGCATATATAGACGTTGGTACTACTGCCACTACTACTACTACTACTACCACTACTATTCCTACTACTAGTATTACTACACTACTACTACTGCTACAACTGCTGATACTATTACTACTACTACTACTACTACTACCACCACTACTATACTCCCTACTATTACGTATAGCGGGTAACTGCAAACGCCCTGTCTGACGGACTCGTCTACCCATTGCCCGGATCCATCGTTAGAGAGGGGTTCTTCGATCGAATACATGGCCACTGGACGGTTCATTTGTTTCGTCGAGGGTTCTTTTCTCGGAATTCTGGGTAATCGTTCAAGCTGATAATGACGACTATTAGATTATTTCGGAGGCTTTTCTTTCTTTTTTTTTTTTTTTTTATTCTTTTTATGTTTTTTTTTGTTTTCTTCTTTTTTTGTTTGTACGTGTGTGTGTATATTTTTTCCTTTCTTTTTTCTTCTCTTTTTGTTAATAGTGCTATTATTTGGGTGAGCAAAAAAACTTTTCTACCATTTTCCAACTTGTTCTTTAAGATCATATAGTATGTTTGAAGTACTCTCAATTAGATAACATTTGCCACTCGAACGAATTAGTTGCAGTGTTGTAATTGTAACACTCTGCCTACTACATTCGTATTTCGTACCATTGTAACATTGTTCGATGAGCTCTCACGCTAGGATCGAAACTTTTTTGTTTTTTCAATTTGTTTATAAGTAAAATTCTTTTCTTCTAAATGCGAACATTGAACGTGTTAATGAATCATTTCCTAAATCTTTTGATGCAATTTCTCAATCAATGATCACTTTGAAAATTCTTACTATTTCTAGAGTTACTTTTAACGAGGAAAGTTTAGAAGCTATTGGTTTCCATCACTAGATTATATAACACCCACACACACACACACACACATATAAATATATATACATATATATATATGAAGAGAGAGAGAGAGAGAGAGAGAGAGAGAGAGAGAGAGAGAGAGAGAGAGAGAGAGAGAGAGAGAGAGAGAGAGAGAGATTGTAACGAGCGCACACAACGGAACAAACAGTAGTTTCGGTGAAGGGTAAACACACGAACATGCGGAGGAGGGTGGTACCAGCAGGGGATGGCTCGTTAGGGGTGGAGAATGCAAGATAGAGAAAGAGAGAAAGAGGGAGGGAGAGAGAGAGAGAGACAGTATGACTGGGATGGGTTGTGCATTTGTGGCGTGACGCCACGTCGGTGTGTCCCTACGTAATGAATAGGACATAAATCTAGGGAGGTCCTGCCGGTAGCGAGCGACCCTCGACCACCCTTCAAGCCCCACCCCTTTCTCTCACCCTCACTTCTCTCATACATCCATGTACAGACTTCGCTAAACGTTTGAGCGTGTATGCGTGTAGCTTTTTCTCTCCGGATAGCTCGTAAAGCTTTCCGTATAGCTGTAATAGTAACAAACATGATAGTAGTAGTGGTGGTGGTGGTAATAGTAGTAGTAGTAATAGTAGCAGCAGTAGGAAGAGGAGTGGTAATAGTGGTAGTACTGATAGTGGGGTAACCGTGAGGATGGTCGAAACACTGCAGGGTGCGCGCGACATTCCATGGACGTTCACTTTTGTAAATCCTCGTTGCTTCTTCCGCTTCCGCACGGTGAAACAGGAAACGAAAGGACGAAAAAGTAGAGAAAGCGGCCAACCTCTTTCCCTCTCTCTACTATCCAACAGTAGCAGCAGCGTCACCATATCCACTACCTACTGCTTCCTTTTTCCTTGCTTTTTATTTCTCCCGCATCTTTTCTCTTCTTTCTTTCTCTCATTTTTATATCTAGTTATTACATGTGTGTATATATATATATATATGTATGTTTGTGTGTGTATGTATGTATTTGTATGTATGTATAAATATATATAGGATGAAAAATCTTTGATAGAATATCAGTATAATGCACTTTTCATTATTCCTGTTAGTAACGAATTTGTAAAAGCTCAGAACCGATAAATAAAAGAACGATAAATGTTTTAAAATGTACAAATGTAAAATGCTGTTGGAATGAAAGGCGTGAACAATATGTTATATTGAAAATTATATCCATTGTTAGTTCTTGTATTTTACGTGACTACTACAGGACAATCGAGGTTTTAATCGAAGCGAGAAATATCGTTCTTTTTTCTTTTTTTCTTTTTATTATTATTTTTTTTTCTTCATTCGTTCGTTCATTTCATTATTTTTTTTTTTCTTTTCCCAATTACCGCGATATTTGCGTGTAACGAATTACGCGACTCACTCGTGCGTATTTTTTTTCTTATGTTTTATGTTTCCTTTTTTTTTTTTTTTTTTTTTTTTTTTTTTTTTTTATTTTTTTTATAAGAACAGTGAGACGAGACGAATGTTTGTGTATCGTCGAACTGATAATGGAAAGAGGTAAGAGCGGAGTAGTATATGCTACTGATGCTTTACAGGTAGGAGGAGAATAACGGCAACGAGCTAGTGATTGGAATTGGCCTTTGTGTTTTTTCGGTTTCGGTCTTCACCGATGCGTATGCATACGTAGAGAGAAACGAGAGAAAAAGGAGACAGGGGTGGAGGAGCTGGAGGTGAAATAGAAATGAATACTTTTGCGGCGGACACGATACGTCGTTGTTGAATGGCACACCCCGGCTCGATGCGATTCATCGAAAGAACAGTTTTTCGTATCGCTCGGGATTGGCAGAGTGTATTGACAGAGGGTAGACATACATGTACATGTATATTCGTGTATATTCGTGTATATTCGTGCATGTGTATGATTCCGCGCGTTCATGTGTATTTATCGTCATTATGAACGATTTCAATCGATTTTCTTTTTAAATAGAATGGAAGGCTTTACACAGTGGTCAGTTCTAAACTGAATAATCTCTTACTAATGTAATTCATTCATTTACATGAATGTAATTCATTAATTACATTCATGTAAAGTACAGATTTTTATATTTGAAAGTTTCTAAACCTTGATGTAAATTGTCCCTTTTTATCTTTGTTGAAATTTTTATAGAGAAAATATAAATTTTCAATGTTTATCTTTGTTACAATATCGTATTTCTTGATCCGTTGAATCCTTTGCGAAAAATCCAAAATAAATAATGAAAAGTTTTTGTCGAAACAATTCTTTAGACTAATAATAATATCTTAGTTTCTTATTTTTTTCTTTTTATCTTTCTCTTTCTCTCTCTCTCTCTCTCTCTCTCTCTCTCTCTCTCTCTTTTTTATTGAATTGGATTTTCTCGTGATGGCATTTTAACAGGATGAGAATGTTCATGGAACTATCTTCCAAAGGGTTATATCAGACACGAAAATTCGTGGAACGTTTTTTGTAGGGGAATGTTGAATGATTTATACAAAAACAAAGAAAAACAAATATATAATATGTAACAAATATGTGAATTGTTGAATAATAATTTTTTCATAAAATTTTTCATGATCAACATTCATTAATTTTATTAAATTTCTTTTTATTATTTGCGTATGCGTATTATTTTAAAATCGATAAACTTCGTGGAATATTTCTATGTATTGTGTGTGTATGTATTTGTATTCGCGCAAAAAATATTTAGTCGAACGTATATCGTGGATCATCACGCGACAATATAACCTTTGTTTTTCTTTCTTCCATGGTCCGTTTCATCTGTTGTTATGATTTGCAATTACGATTTAATTACGATTGCAAATTATAATATATTGTTGCAATCATAATTAAATCGTAGAAAAGTTAACATCATGCGAGATCGAAATTTAACGATAATTCTTAAAATCAATGTTAATTTTATTTCTATTTCAATTTTCTTTACATCAAGTAACACATAAGTTACACCTAATTATATTTTATTCTAATTTAAATCAGATTATACATATATAATAATGATTAGTGTTTTGACGATTCCTGTGTCTATGATGGATTAAAAACAATACTTCGTAACATATATTTTACAACTTAAATTAACATTCGTTACATTTTTGCTCAGTACGATATTAAATTATTTATAATTAACATTCTATCTTTCGGATTGTGTACCATTCATATAGATAAAGTGAATATGAAAGAAAGAAAGAAAGAGAGAGAGAGAGAGAGAGAGAGAGAGAGAAAGGTAAAGAGAGAGAAACTCGAAGAGGATCGACCACAATTGCGGCATGGCAGGAAGAGATGAGAGGGGGAAAAGAGGGAGAGAGAAAGAGAGGAAGAAAGAGAGAAGGAAGATAATGTGATATAGGAAAGCTTCAAAATGGGTGCAATTGTGGCGGCGCTTTCGTCGGTAGAACTTTGTGTATAAGCGTGAATAAACTTCCTTTAATTGTAACATTCGAATACGTTAAAGGCGCGTGCTTGCGACTCTCGTGCAAATAACGAGCTGCTCAAGTATCTTGCGTATTCTCCATATTTCTACGTGAATGTAATAATCCTTTGTCTCATTTGACTTTATCGCGATAGAGATTCTTCGAGAAACATTTATTATATATCAATTATTATACGAATCATTTTCTTTTTCTCTTCCTATTTTTTTTTTCTTTTTCATTTCCCAGACGAACGATCGATGCGACATTAAGTAATAGAATAAAAAATAAAAGCAAAAAAAAAAAAAAAAGAAAAGGAAAGAAACTGACGACTTTTAAATAAGAATCGATTATTGTATGATTTTTGCTTTTTTTTTTTTTTACTTTTTCGTTAGCATTTTCTTCACGAAAGTCGAATTTCAATCACGACGAGAGAAAAGTACTTCTTCCTTCTCTATTTTTTTTCTCTCTCTCTCTCTCTCTCTCTCTTTCTTTTGGTGGTTCAATATTTTTTCTTCCTTCTTTTGATGATTCGATATTTTTGGGTCAGGAATATCGAACGAGACTTGATTGCATTTCGACCGCATAAAAGATTTTACTGTCTATAGAGAAAAAGAGAAGCAGATAAAGATAGCTAGAGGATAAAAGAGAAAGAGAGAGAGAGAGAGAGAGAGAAAGAGAGAGAAATCGGCCGGATGGAAGTTCGGTTTACTTTTCCTCGTTTGAACTCCTCCCGTTCTCCCTCTTTTGGTCCTCTCTCCTTCTTCCAATTCGCTCAGAACCATGATCGGCTCCTCGGCCACTCGAAAATTTATCCAACCGGAAATTAAACCACCCGCTATACGTACCCGTCCGTCTTGCCCTGTTCTCTACCATCCTTCTTCTTTCCATTCCTCCATCCCCAATCCACCTTCTCCTTCCTCTTTTCCTCTTTCTCCCAGTATTTCCGACCTCGCGAGGGACTTCGTTTTCCTATCTCCAGTCGGTTTCATCGTGTTTGAAATATATCTTTCTCGAGAAGTCGATACTTTCTCTGTCTCGAGGAGAGGAAATATGTATCCTACTTAAGTACATATATATGCATTCCTCGTTTTCACGGACTAAGCAAATAAATAAAATAAATAAAATAATAAATAAATCCGCGAATGCGATTGGATTTGATAAAGTTTTATAATGTTCCCTTCTATTCTATTCTGTTATATTTCTTTTTAATTCGAAGTATCCGTCTCAAGTAGAAGTTATCTCTTGGAATTATTAATTTGTTATGTAAAATGCGACGGTACTCGAGTAAATTTACCCCAGGGAAGAAAATTATTCGTCCAATAAGAGTATCCTTCGTTATATAACCTTGGTCGATAATTATTTTAAGATTAATTAAAAAACAAGCCGTTAATCACGAAAATTCGACATATTTGTTTAATTAATCATAAGGGATTAATCAGTGTGAATATCTTTTTTTTTTTTATTAAAATTTTTTTTTTTTTATTTATTTATTTATTTTTTTACGCTTACGTTAATTTCATTCGTACAAATTTTTTTCTGACAGCATTAACTTAGCGAAACTTTACGATTTTTTTTTTTTGTTGGAGAAAGATCTTACTAGATTTAAACTCGTTTTCGTGCAATTCAAAAGACGTGTCCCACTTTTCTAGACGTATTTCTAGACGAATACCGCTAATGATGCTTATTACGTCCTCGTAGATGTCGACGTTGAAAGTTTTGTCTGTTAAAATGCACGATTTACGAGATGATATTGGTGTCTAGATTTTCTTTAGATTTCCCTTGATGTAAACTCGAAAACTACGAAACTCAATACGATGTTACGCATCAATCATTTCTTACAAGTACACGTCTAATTTACAATGAAGAAAGTTTCATCTAGATTCGATTTTTGTGTGTGTGTATATATTTATATATATATATATATATATATATATATATATATATATATATATTATATGGTATTTCATTTTAATCAACATACAAGTGTTTTGTTCATTTTTCATTTAATTTTCATTTTATCATCTCCATGATGACATTTATTTAGATTAACTAAAATAAATCATTTTATATATGTATACATATATAATATAATAATAATAAATGTGTGTGTGTGTGTGTGTGTGTGTGTGTGAAGAACATTAGAGGATGATTTAAAAAAAAAAGAAGGAAATGGTAACTTTTAATTACCTCCATGATTTGGATTTTATTAGGCTCGTGAAACAAACCCGAACCGAAGTGTGGTTGGCGATTAACGAGCTGGAAATATACAAGAGAATGCAAAGAGAAAGAATAGGATATAGCTACGTAGATATATTTACTAGTAAAGGGTCGAAAGTATTTGTATTTATGAAAATATTTAATGGAGAAAAAGAAAACATAAATCACTCAATATTGTATGTTTTTAATGATTTTTGTTATCGCTTTCTAAATAATTTCCAACTGGGTTTCATCAAAATGCATTTATCATAAAGAAATATGGAGAGAAAGTATATGAGACAGAAAGAGAAAGATAGATAAATAGATAGATAGATAGATAGATAGATAGAGAGAGAGAGAGGAAGAAAGAGAGAGAAAGAAAGAGAGAGGAAGAGGGAGAGAGAGAGTAAAAGAGAGTAAGACGTAACAACCTGTCGTGAAGATCTGATCCGTTATGATAACGGTATCACCAGGACTGGATTTACGATCTAGTAAATTTTTCGTCGCCAACCACAACGTCGCACGTAAGTATCTAAGTGAGAAAAAGGGACAGGGATGGTAACATTCTCGTGCTACATCGTGCTAGAATTCTTCATTTTGGAAGAAGCAAAGCCCAAGAAATATGGATGGATACGTACGTGGTAGTAGAGTACATCGATGGAGGAGTAGCCGTCGTATACGGGTCCTTCTTCTCACTGAGTCATGAAAGACGATCGGCCGTTAACACGACTAAAAGGGGAATAAGATTAATCGATGTTCGGTAAAGCTCGAGACGAGATGATAAAATTCTGTGTTATTATCGCGTTGATATCTTCGACCAAGAGAAAAAAAGAAAAATAAAAGGAAGAGGAAGGAAAAGAAAGAAGAAAACGAAAAAAGAAAAAAAAAAAAAAAGACAAAAAGCAAGATTATGGAGATCTGTCTATCCTTTCGTTTTATTTCTTTGTTTTCTCTTTCAAATTTTTTAGACTGTGCAGTTTTATTGGCTGGCACTAATCAGTACTTAGGCTTATTGCACGAGGACTAATGAAGAATTCTTATAGTGATTTCCGTAAGGAGTCTAAAAGTTGTAGGAAGAAGAAGAAGAAGGAGAAGAAGAAGAAGAAGAAGAGGAAGTTCTTTCTTTCTTTCTTCCACTCTTTTCCTTCCCCCTCTCTCTCTCTCTCTCTCTCTCTTTCTCTTTCTCACTCTTATACTTCAAGCACTCCTCTAGCTCCCGAACAATATCTTTTCTTCGCGACGATGTAGAAAATCGAAAAGTCGGACCGGAGACGAGTGAAAGAAAAGGCCGAACGAGAGGTAAAAAGGAGACGTTCCCCATTCAGCTGTGGCTTAACAATCTATCCTTTCAGAACGACAGCACATCCTCCAGCTCTGTTCGGCTCTCTAACAACACCCTTCTTACCCTTTTTTTTTCTATCTTCTTTTCCCTCATGGTTCCTACCGAACTCTATCCTACTATGTATTCTCTCTTTGTCTATTTATCGTTCTTCCTAGCTTTCTTTTTCCGTCGTCTCGAGCGCACACCAACAGTAGACCTTTTTCTTCCTCACTTTCGACTACGGTTTCCTCGGATCGATTCCGGAAAGGTTTTAAGAGCAGAAGAAACAAATTCTCGAAGCGATCGGGGAAACTGAAATCGTTCAGTATCGGTAAACGTCGGATACGCGATAGTTTCTATTCGTTCGTTCGGCTCGGTAACGTTTCTACGAATTACTTCGGAGAATGCTTCGCGTAGCCGGATTCCAGGATTAATCCCTTTTGTTCTTCAATCCTCCCTAGGGTTGATCGGATTTTCTCAGTCGAAGAAAACTTTATCTTCCACGTTGATTCTCATAGATTTCTCTGATCGATCGATCGATCGGTCGATCGTTCCGTTTTATTTTATTATGTTTCGTTTTTTTTTTTCGTTTCGTTTGGTTTAAGTCTCTTTGGTAAATCATTTCGCGCATTAAACGTACTGTCTATTGTTTAGTTTTATCTAGAAGAAATTGATCTTTTTTTTTTTTGAAATTTTTTAACGTATCGCCCGATAAATTTATTCTCATATTTATAACATTTCGTATTTCGAGTCTATGCACGATCAGAATGTATTCAAATAAATTTTAATCTTCTTCATAATACGATAATAGATTTTCTTTGACAAAGTAATGACAAACATTTTAATATTCTCTATTTTCCTTGTTAGATAATTAGTATAATTAGAATAAAATCTCTTGTTACTTGGAATACGACGGACTACTCGGAAATGATAATTCGTATTTTGTTTTCAACGATGAGAAAAGGGAAACAATTTCAATTAAAAGAGAAGTAACGACAAAAGAAAACGAGTGAGACAGAAAGAGAGATAGAGAGAGAGAGAGAGAGAGAGAACAGATTTAAAAAGGAGGAATAAAAAAAGAGGAAATCAAGGGAGGAAAGTTTCGATTGCAAAGTTTTGTAGTCGCATCAGACGAAAACTTTCTCGCACCGACATCTTGTTTCTGGCAGTCGATTTACCGCTGACTATGCCCATTTTCTTTCTTCCTCTTTCTCTCCCTCTCATGCTCTCTTTCTCTTTCTTTTTCTCTTCCTCTTTCTCTCTTTCTCTCTCTCTCTCTCTCTCTCTCCCTCTCTCTTTCTCTCTTTATATACATATATATCTATCTCTATCTATTTTTATCTCTTTTGCAAACGTTGCAGTCGCGAGAAAAACAACGAAAAAATCGGACAAAGAAAAGCCGTACATTCGCATCAGGAAAGAAGACTTTGATGGTTATTGGTAGAAGAAAGCGGTTACTTTCTTGCGTAATGCGGCCTATCTCTATCCATACACGGAAAATACAAAAGAGTTATGCTCAGAAGAAAGAAAGAAAGAAAGAAAGGAAGAAAGAAAAAGAGAGAGAGAGAGAGAGAAAGAGAGACAGTGGAAGATTGGTAGAGAAGAAAGTTCCAAAGGCTAATTCCCTAAGTCCGTGAGTTATCGTGTCTGGACTCTGAGCTGGTTACAGAGTATCGCCATCTTTGTGGATCCTGATACACGAAATGTTACCATTCGTCTACGTTTTCACCTCACGTTCGCAAAAGCCGAAGAATATAACTCTCCGTCTTTCTATATATAACTACTTTATATAGGATATATATATATATATGTATAAATATATATATATATATATATATATATCTTTTTCTACGAACGGAAACCATCGTATCGAATAAGTTTTGATTACAAAACTTTTCCGAACAGGATTTCGATTCGTAACTTCGCTCGATGATCTCGTAATCGAATTCTTTTTTATTTTTTAACATGAACTATTCTTGAGACATAAAGGATGTACTGTTTTAAAATCGATTTTTTTTAATTAAAAATAGATTAATCTACGATATATGACCACGTTAAATTCATTCTACTCGTATTTGAAATTATTTTTATGTAATTTCTAGAACATATGTCTTCCATTTCGTGTACTCGTTCATTCTTATGTATATCTACATACATATATATACATATATATATATATATATATATATATGTATTACATACATACATACATATATATATATATATGTATGTATGTATGTAAATATATGTATATATTACATATATCGGATTTCACGTTTCTCAACTGGAGCATTTTTCCATGGGGTAGCATTAATTTTTTTCCATAGTCAGTGGAGCACGCAATCTCTCCAAAGCATGTACATAAACGTAAATACACGATTCTAGCCGGCGCTTAAATCGAAACATTAGCATTAACGTTTACGCTCTCGACGATATATTTCTTTGCCAGGATGTAATGCTTTTAGCCGTACCTTTAATTTCACATACCGACGTTGCTATTATTGCCTACAATTCAGCAACGCGTTGGCAGTCAGCTAACAGTTATTCTTTCGTCGAGGGAAATATATATATATATATATATATAATATATATATATGCATATACGTACATGTTCTCGAGTATCTCGTCTCCAAAAATGAAGGGAATTTTTTAACGATATTTTCAGGACCGAGCAATGCATTTGAGGTAATAAAAAAAGAAAGAAAGAATTCGATTGTGTTTCATGTAAAATAGAACAAAGAAGTGGGCGTATTATTGAAAAAAAAAGTCGGTTGGGAATTTAAAGAACATGGATGGCTTTATTAAACTCCAATCAAAAATGGTTTAATTATTTAATATCGGCAATTAACGGATTTAATGTTCGGTCAACTTAAAGTTTCTAAAGTAAAAATAAGAAGAAATTTGTTTGGATTATTCAGAATAAAATATTAAAAAAGTTAACGTGTACTATATGTTTATAATGTAAAAAATAATAATAATAATTTAATATAAACATTTAAGTAATACAGTCTATTAGTAATTTGGGTTTTCATAATTTGAATCAAATAGAGAATGTCAACTTTAACGATGCTCGTGCGAGCTCGAATAATGAATCAACGATTGTCTGGACTGTCATGCGAAACGCTATACTCGGCATATCCAATTATGTTCCTTTTGTTCCAACGTGGATTATGATACCAGCTGTAGTGTATGGTTGTATCTCTCTCGAGAGACGACTACCATGACGACGACGACGATGACGACGACGTGATGATATATGATTCCACGAGACCCTATTTTCTCTCTCTTTCTCTTTCTCTTTCTCTCTCTCTCTCTCTCTCTCTCTCTCTCTCTCTCTCTCTCTCTGTCTCACTTTATCTCTTTTGAACAGTACATCAAAATTTCATCCTACTTGAATTCAGTCATGAAACGTTGAAAGAACATTTTCTAAAAGTATATTCTTTTACGATCGAACAAGTCTACTTTATTCTAAAATAAAATAGCTTTAGTTTATATATATATATATATATATATATATATATATATATATTTATATTCATTATAACTCGTTTTATTCGATTTGTAAATTAATCTATCGTTTTTAAATGTTTATGAAAAGCATTTAACGATGATGAGAATATAAGGAGTAGAAAAATAAAGGCCCGAAAACAAAAAACAAGAAGAGAGAGGGAGAGAGAGGGAGAGAGAGAGAGAGAGAGAGAGAGAGAGAGAGAGAGAGAGAGAGAATGCAAAGAAAGAATGATGTGAAAGAGTGCGAAGAAAATAAATGTTCGGCGTGAAGGAGGCTTTACAAAAACGGATAGTGGCACGCGCCCTGGGGGTGAAAGCTCGTTCGCGTGCGAGATGCGGTTCGAGATAAATGAAATTCATAAGACGACGAGGTGGTATCCTTGAGACGGGACTTTCTCGTCTGGGGGGCAATAGTTTTGCTCGACGTGCTGGAGTCGAGAAAGTGAGAGAGTGGGAAAGATAAAGAGAAAGAGAGAGCGAGTAAGCAAGAGAGAGAGAGAGAGAGAGAGAGAGAGAGAAAGAGAGAGACAGAAGATTCGAGCCAACGGCGGGGTCCGTAGAGGCGAAGGCTGTGCAACAAGTGATGTTATTAGGTTCAGGAAAGAGGAGGAGGAGGAGGAAGAGGAGAAGTACTCAGAGAGGGTGGGCGAATGGCGAATCATAATGCATAACTCTTGGCCGTCCTTGTCTTACTCGAACCACTTCTCTCTCGTTCTCTCTTTACTACCCAACTTGCAACGAGTTAACCGGCGAACCAGCGAGCATCCAAGATTTCTCTGTAAAAGCGAAAACCAGTACGGGCCACTCGATTTGCCCGATTCTCGGCGATCCTCATGTTATAACGAAGGTCGAGGTCAAATTCTGAATCTCTTACTCGGTTAACACGATACAAGGTAACGAGAGAAGGATAGAAAATAAATTGAAAGTTTATTCGATAATTTTCTAATTTGCGTTGGCTCTTAAAATTCTATATTGTAGTTTAATAGAACTATAATAGGGGATATTAAAAGATCGATTGTTTTTTCTTTCTTTTTGTTCTCTTTTTTTCTTTTCCTTTCTTTTTTTTTTTTTTTTTTTTTTTTTTTTTAATTATATAAAAAGTGATTAAAATAGAAAAAAACTAAAATAGAAAGACTATATATTAATATATATATATAGTTCTCTTAGGATTATCGTTTTTGAGAATAAAAAAATAAATCGTTTAAAGCGAGTAGGATTCCAGGCAAGAAGCTGATCTTGGCGGTATCTCTTTTATTCCAACAGCGTCAGCGAAAATAGAATTCCTTTTTAGTGTCTTCATGAATAATCAGGATTCCCTCGTCGCCATCAAAAAGTCGTAGATTTTTGCCGGCAGACGACGACGAGAGACTGTCGATGCACGCGAGTCCTCGTCCTCGTCATCGTCGTCGTCATTCCAACGTTTTACTATATATTCTTATCCCACCCTTCTATCTATCTATCTATCTATCTCTATCTTTTATACCATCCACTTTTCTTCTTTGCTCTTCATTTTCCAACGAGCGAGATTTTTCACAGCTCCGACTTTTCCATCCTTCCTTCCGACGGAACCCTCGTAGCAGTCATCCGAGGTCGGTCCCTCATTACTGTCGGTTCATCCCTCTCCTCATTCCTTCTTTTCTCAATCCTTTTCACTCTCTTCTTACTTATCTTTCCCTTTCCCTCTCTCTCTCTTTCTTTTTTTCCTTCTCTATCTTTCTTGATCTTTCTCTCTCTCTCCTTCTCTCTCTTTCTCTTTTTCCCTTTCTATCTTTCTTGCTCTCTCTCTCTCTCTCTTTTTCTCTTTCTATTTTTCTTGCTCTCTCTCTCTCTCTCTCTCTCTCTTTCTTTCTCTTTCTTTCTCTCTATCTTTCTTGCTCTGTTTCTCTCTGCCTCTCTCTCTCTCTCTCTTTATCTCTTCTCTCGCGTCCTCGCCCACTATGATAATCGGCTGAATCGAAGATGAGGAAGCTACATTCTTATTCCTTTCTTCTTCTTCTTCTTCGTTTTCTTCTTCATCTTCTCCTTTCGCCTTCATCTCAACGTTTTCCATGCAAAAGTATAGACCGACGACTATCATGAGAATAAGCTAGACAAGGGAGCTTTATTATGCGAAATTGAGCGAGTCGAGATCGAGAATGCTCGTCGAGCGAGAAAGGCTTTTCAAGAAAGTCACAAACATATAACTCCAAAGCACAAGAAAAACATTATAAAATCGAAGAAGTTTCGTAGTGCGAATGATTCCAAGAGAGATTTTCGTTTTTTACCTTTTTTTTTCTTTTTTTGTTTTATTTATCTATTTTTTTTTTTTTTTCAGAAATCATACTTCGTCTACGATAAAGCAACCATAAACGTCAATATCCATTTCGCGGTTATATGCATTTTCTTCGCTTGGAAAAATTCGATTTGCCGATCGTGTCCAACGTTCCATTCTTTCCTTACGAAATTTATCAAACTCATACCATTTTAAAATTCGATCGTCTAAAACAACTTTTTCGTTCCATTCGATCGGGCGAGAAAATATCTAAGAGTTTTCTTTTCGATATAAAATACATGTCTGTGATATTATATATTTTCTATATTATTTTTTTTTTTTTCGTATAAAAGAAATCTAAAACAATAATAGATTTTATTAGTACATTGTGTATATAATATGTTCTTCACTTAATTAATTAAAATCTTTTGAGTAATCTTTCGTTCTTGAAAAACCGATAGAACATTTTATGTAATTCCGATCGAAAATTCGTTTATTAACGCCAATAGAGCTCGATCCGACGTAAATTTTTACTTCGTAGTCAAAGCATGCCTTTCATCTCATTCCTAAGGGACGATGCCTCTTCGGGACAGATCAGCTTTTTTCCGGCTCGTTTTAATTTAGCGTGCTGAGCGTATATCGTTACGAAGGGCGAGCCCTTTTAAGAGGTAAAGAGAGAGAGAGAGAGAGAGAGAAGGGAGAGGGAGGAGAAGGTTCGCTGAACATTTCTCTCTCTTTCTGTTTCTGTCTTTTTTCTTCCTCTTTTCTCTTTCATCCCTCTTCTCTGTATCGATTCTTGCCTTAGCCATAGTCTATTTCACGGCTTTCACGCATTTCCTTCCAGCTAGCATTTCTTTTTTCTTTTTTTCTTACGCTTCCCAACATTGCTCACGAGGTCTTTTTTACAGCTTATAGCTAGCACCTATCACTCTCTCTCTCTCTCTCTCTCTCTCTCTCTCCCTCTTTCTCTCTCTCTCTCTTTCCCTTTTCTATCTCTCTCTATCTCTCACTTTTTCTCTGTCTCTCTTTTCTTTTCTCATGTTTTCCTTTACCAACCACCGAAGTCGACATTCACAGGCCGTGAACCACACCCTCCACCACGTTTTCTTCTCGTTTTGTTCTTATTTTTATTCTTTTCTCTTTCCTTTTTTTTTCCTTTCTTTTTTCTATCTCTCTTTCCTTTTTTATTCCTTCTCTTTTCGGTCAGCACCGAAAAGTACTAAGCGATTTTCAGAGGCGGTAAATTCAAACGCTTGAAAAAGGATCATTCACGAGAGAAGTTTAACGGAAAACAAATATTTTTTCTGTTTTTCTTGATGTAGGTAATTTTCATTTTTTTTTCATTAAGGTAAAATGTCCGAGTAATTTTATGTGTAACCGATCGATACGAATTTTCTCTCTCTCTCTCTCTCTCTCCCCCCTTCTTTCTTTCTCTGGGGGCAGAGATCTTGAAGGTACTTCGTGGCGAAAGCATTTTAAGATCGACGTCGTTAAAGATTTTAAAGAGAATTTACTGAAATGCTCGAATACCATGTGAAAGTGGTCCGAACTTTTAATGTTCCGAATGCACGCGAATTGTTTTTCTCGTCGATTTCACTGCAGTGAAATTTACCGTTCCGTTCTCGTTTAATTGACGTTAATTCATATGGGATAAAAGAAGAAAGAAAAAGAGAGAGAGAGAGAGAAAGAAAGAGAGATAGAAGGAGAGGGAGAGAAAGAAAGAGAGAGAGAGAGAGAGAGAGAGAGAGATATTAAAAGTGGAAGAAAATAAAAGAAATAAAAAAAAAACGGAAAACAGAAAACAGAAAAAAAGGATTATTTCGAGAATTAATAATTCACGTATGTACGCTCGCATTATAATTATAATAGGCTATTTAACGATTTGCCGAACGGTTCGTATTATATATTCGTTATTAAACGAGCCATTTGTAATATAGACAATGTAATGTTCCTCATATAATTTCAAATTTCGAGAAATAATTATTGAATTGAAATCCTCTTTCATCGTTACAGTACAAAGCAAACGTTTCTATAAAAGAAACAAGGTCATTTAAGTACTTGCCAAGGATAGTGTATCTGTCGTCCTACGTATTGTTATCATAGAACTATTTGATATTCGTAAATAAAAACGTATCAGTCGACGATGTTCCTTGGAGTAAGAAGGACGTAGGAGAGAAAAGACATTGTGAAATTTATATGTATTTATTGGCTCATTATATACATTTTGATTCTTTTAATTCTCCATCACGTATCGAACACTTTCTAATTAATTATTTCATTAATAATTAAATTAAATTGAATTTCGTCGATTTTCATCGTTACGATACGTACAATGGCATTACACTTTCAGAACATACTATAAATGAACTGTATTTAAATGGGAAGTGGAGTGAGAGAATATTACGTATGTATTTATAGTAATAATATTTTATATCGTAGTTACACACATACGCATACACACACACACACGTATCTAGTAAAATTTGTTTTATTATGTACAAATATAAATTATCTACAGATATATGATTATTTTATTTTCTAGTTACAATCTCGTAATTTTCGTTTTATTATTTACAAAACCGTAATATTTATATTTTATTCTAGATTAGAAAAGATTGTTGTTTCTTTTCTATTTTCTTTTTCGTGCGCGTGTGTTTTCTTTTTTTTTAACGATTCCATGAAATCCGTTAGACGAATAGCATATGTTTTCTCTCATGCACATATGTATACACGCACACACATAAATGCATACAACCAGCATATCTTAAGTTGCATTATTGGATTTCGAGCGGTACAGCACGGCACGGTGTAACCCCCCTTACGCCTTCGTGTACGCGACATTACGTGATGCGCACCGATGTTGGAAGCTTATTATGTTTGCGTTTAGACAAGCTTGTTTACTGAAATTTATGGCTGTTTATGTATGCGTACCGGTTCCTGCAAGTTAAATGCTGCGATTAAGAACTTCCTTTTCGCCTATACATTTTCTCGTTATAACGTCGTCTGTAGTCAATGTTACGTGTTTATATTTAAAAATCGATTAGGTTTATAATATCAGTAATATACATAAAATATAACAAAGAAATTTATTTATATCGTTTTGATCGAGGATGTTGGTTGATTATTATTACTATTCTTTTTCTCTCTCTCTTTCTCTCTTTATAAATATGGTATTTGCAATAAAAATTATTTATTATATAAGAATTAGTATAGTTATATTATTTCTTAATCCGATCGGAAATACATGATTTTAAGATGATCTAGTTCGAGGAAAAGAATACAAGGGATAAGTCTTACGTATGGGATAGATACATTAGCTAGAAGCTATACTTTACTTTTCCGCTTTTATTCCATTATTCAGACGTACTGAACCGTAGCAGAGACGCGACTTTTTCCTTCCCCCTCTCTCTTTCTCTTATTCCTTCTCCGTTTCTTCGACTACGTTGGTGGATCGACGTTAAAATTTTCTTTTGTATTCAACAGGTGAATTCAGACATCTCGGATAAGTGATTTAGAGCTATTTCTCTCTCTCCCTCTTTCTCTCTCTCTCTCTTTCTTTCTCTCTCTCTCTCTCTCTCTCTCTCTCTCTCTCTCTCTCTCTTCGTAATGATTGTCACGACATCAGTAATCGATATAAATTCGTAGTTATTATTCGTATCATATCTTAAGCTTTCTTTTCTTAATTAGATTTAATTAGATTCGTTCATTCGAATGCTAAATATAAATTACATTTATTTATATATATATATATGAATTTGATATTTATAGGAACAATAAAAAAAAAAGAGAAATTATTAAATTTTCTTATAAGCATACATATATACACATACATAAGAATTATTAAATTTTTTTGTAAATATACTATACAAGTATGAATGTATTACAAATTCTTGTAATAAATATTATACAAATTTTTGCACACATATTTACTATATAAGAATTTAATAATTTCTTTTTATGTACAACATATTTTTTATTATACATACATATATATATATATATATATATATATATATATATATGTATGTATGTATATACATACGCACAAAGTACGGACCAAAGATTTCTAGATGGGTTAAAAGTTCTTAGACTTGTACTTTTTTTTTTTACAATTTGAACAAAAAGAAATTAGCCTAAAGAGTCTCAAGAAAACTAACTGACCTTTAAAATTCTTTGCAAACTTTTGACTCTCACCCTATATATTTATTTCACATATTTGTACTTGTATATACTTATATAAGAATTTTTTTAATAATTTGTATAAAGATAAAGGAGAAGAGAAAACGAAAAAATTGCCGAGATATGCAAAATAAATTCATAAATTTTTTCTTTTCTTTATTTTTTTTGGCTTTTGTTTTCCTCTCAATGAAAATAACGTTACAAATATCGAAAAAAAAAAAGAAAGAAAAAAACGACATCGTTCGTACTTCAGTTTGTCGATCCATCGTTCCGATCTTCGATTATGTATAACACGTCGTGCACACCGAGAGAGCGAAGCATTTCAATCCTCGCTTTACGAAAAAAGAAAAGAAGAATAAGAAGAGAGAGAGAGAGAGAGAAAGAGAGAAAGAGAAAGAGAAAGATAGAGAGAGAAAGAGAAAGAGAGAGAGAGAGAGAGAGAGAGAGAGAGAGAAAGACAGAGAAAACGGGAAAAGGGCAAGTCATCGTGTCATCATTGCAAGATAAAAATCTATAGGCGGCTGGGACGTGATTTGAGAGGTATGAGTTAGAGCACGGCGTTCTTTCAGAGTGACTCCCACTGCAAAAAGAGCTTTGAGAGCAGTCCTGTGCCGACGATGACACGAGTAAAAGCATCAAAAGGTTCGCAAAGTGTCAGAAGGGATGTTTGAAAACCACCCCCTTTTCTTTTTGCCCGGCAGATCGATCGGTTTCTATCTCATCCACATCGTATTTCTCATTTTCCCCTTTCCCTTCTTTTTTTATTTTTTTTTTTTTACACAGACGAATCGACGGATATTCCCTTTTTTCATCATTTCATTTTCTTTAGATTAATGTACTAATTAATTATTCCACCTTATTGATAAGATTAATTAATTAACGTTATTATCAAACATTCTCAAAGGATTATTCGATCGTGAAAATAATTAAGTTTCATTTACTACGAAAAAATGTATCGTTTCACATGTTCTACTGTTTTTTCGTTCTAATTTATTATTATTATTATCATTTTTTGTAATATTTGTTGTATGCTTGTAAAGAGATGAAAGGTGGATATATAAAAGAAAAAGTAGAAATGATGGGAAAAAATAAAAATCCACTTAGGTGCAATTATATACATTATGGATCATCTGAATAGATCGTCGATGATAGACAATAAAAAATACATGATACATGCATTTCATTTCTAACATTCAAGAGATATGAAGATAATTGATATATTCAAATATATTTGATGGAACGCCATTAATAGAATTTATCAACAGTATGTCTTTCGAAAAATCCTTTCTAATTTTATTTGGAGCTAAATAAAAAGAAATTGAACAATTTTCATATTCTTGACTTTTAATTCTATATTGTAGAAACGAGACACAGTAAGAAGTTATATATACATATATATATATATATATATATATATATATATATATATAACATAATAGTTATATATTATATATATACATATATACGTACATATATGTATATACTACATTTATGTACTACTATAACTTTTATAATATTTTTGTTTCTTTTTTAAGAGAAAATTTCATCATTTCTATTCATAATTTTTGTTCTCCCACATTCGAATTATTTTTCCATTTCAACATTCTATTTCTTTCAGTTTCGTTGCAAACATTTCGAATGATTTAATATCGTAAGCTTGTACGTTAATGGAAAGAAAATTCGATACGAGAGAAAACATAGAAATGACTTTTTCTCTCTATATTTTTCCTTGGAAATGAAATTACTATGACAAAAAATATTCTACAACAAAGTCCACTAGGATGTCTTTTAAAGAGATTTTATTTATTTAATCGTCCTTCGTGGACTACAGACGTTTTTATTGAACGTTACCGGACACTACTATGTTATCCGATTTCTTTTGCTATCATTTCTTCTTGATTCTATTTTCAATACGTTTCAAGGTCCTTTGTACGAGCGGACAAAGCGAATCTATAAGGAAGCGTCGAATTCGAAGAGTTATCACCGGGGTGACCTGAACAAAGTGTCACGATCGTGTACGCTAGATAAAGAGAGAACATTCTTTAGAGAGGTCGGTAACTTTGAGAAATGGAAACGACCGTGGCAAGGAAAAGTTTCTTATTCGAAGAAATTTTCGAATAGCTACCTGAGTCACGTAACTTGTCACGAGACGACATTTTACATATCGACTTTTCTCACGTTGCCGCGTAATTAATATTTTAAAAAAATATCAAAAGATCGATGCCACAGTATTATAAAAATTTTCTATTCGATCTCTTTCGAATAATAAAACTTCAACAATATTATTCCCGATATTATTCTCAAACTTTGCGAAATTATCTTTATCGATGTTCTTATTATAAATGATAATAATAAATTGCATCGTACTGTTATTTCTTGTAAAAATATATATTTTGTAATATTTTTTGTGATCCTTAAGATAACGATAAATCTATGACTGTGAAAAGGGAAATAGAGATAAATGGAAATAAAAATGTGTATATGATAGAGAAAGAGAAAGAGAAACATACAGAGAGAGAGAGAGAGAGAGAGAGAGAGAGAGAGAGAGAGAGAGAAGCTAAGGTAAAGTAAGGTATAGAAAAAAGTTTGTCAATAAGAAAGAAAAAAATAGATAGATGGATAAAGAGAGATAGATAGCGATAGAAATGAAAAATAAAGCGAAGCAGACGACGGGTCACTGTCTCGTCGTTGAGGTTGTTGTCCTTTTTTCCATTTCTTTCTGCTTCCCCATCCTTCTCTCTTTATATACATATATTTTCCTACTCTTTCTACTACTCTCACAGAGTCACATAGATCCAGTATCATTTTTGTTCGTATTTCGCGGTGACCGTAGACCGGAAGCGGATGTCCGCACCGTGAAAAATGGCTGCCGTTGTATTTCCGGCACCGTGTACATCTTCTTTCACTATCTCTCTTCTCTCTTCTCTCTCTCTCTCCCTCTCTCTCTTTCTATATATATATATATATATATATATATATATATATATATATATATATTCTTTCTCTTTCGCTCATTCGCTCGTTGGCTTCTACTGGTTATAATCCGAGTATTCTCCTTTTCTCTCTTTCCTCGTTGCATCCAACCATACTCATCATGCCAAACCTTGATGCTTTGTGGCCCTGCCTCTACCGGAAATGGCCACCACATGTCTGACATCGTCCTATTCTGGATTTGGGACCGTTGTCCCGACCTTTTGTCCTTTTTCTTGTTAATTTTTTTTATTTATTGTATCTTAACACATGCGTTAAAAATCATCAAAAGAAATTTTGAAAGATTATTAGACCTTTTTTTTTTCCTCGAGTATTCTTAAATTTTTGTGAAATTCGTATATTAAAGAAACCAAAAAAAAAAAAAGAAAGAGAAAAAATAATAAGATCGTTTATTTATTTAATATTAGATAGAACACTATCGAATGTTTTACTTGTTTTTTTTCTTTTTTTTTGTAAAATATGGGATCGAGTGGACGTTAAATTATTCCTATGAATAATTCACGTTGACGTTTGTTTATGATTTGAAATACTACATGCATATTCATATACATACAATGTATATGTATATATATATATCGTTTACAAAAAAACAAATCGAATAATATTACATGGATTTGAATTGTTATGTCATATACTATCAGATTTTTATTGCGCTCATCATTACTTTGTATTATTTATATCTAGAATCATTTCATTTTCGTTTATAATTTATTATTAATTTGATTCTGATGAAGTGTATATATATATATGTATATATATAAAATGACCATATAAAAACTTGGAATTTTTGAAAGATCCAAGAAGTAAGAGTGAATTTATAAATTCGCCGATGCGAGCTTCCGTGAAATATTAAGATAAATGTATAGCGTTCGTGAAGGAAACTCATGAAAAATAGCATCTCGCTTCTGAATGCTTCCAGTTTGAAATAAATGAATATATTGGGAGCGCTTGCGGAAGCATCAATCTCTCATCGTATATCGATCAGCCTATATAAGCGTTCACTGACACTAATATCCCTCTGCAGGTAGGACGATTCGACGATTCTTAATTGACAACTGAGAGTCTACGATTAAATGCAATCGGGCAAAGTATTTTTTACTGTTTCAATTTTCAAATTGATCTTCTCTCTCTCTCTCTCTCTCTCTCTCTCTCTCTCTCTAATTAGCTTTTTTGCAAGCATTCGAAGAAAAGCATAATAATTTTATTATATTCTTTATAACACCGCGTAATGTAGAAGCAATATATTTAAGCAGGGTGAATATCGTCATTTTTTTTTAGAAGTATGGATAAAGTTTATTTATAAAAGTCGTATGGTACGGAGCGATATGATAATAATTTTTTGCAGTTTTATATGTGAAGGATTTATAAAATAAGCTTTATTTTTTTCATCATATGTTTTTGTATAAATATATCATTGCATTTGTATAATACCATTGCATTGGTCAATGCAATTTGAAATTCTTTATAAAAAAGTATTAATCTACACATTATCGAAAAATTATTCATTTAGAAAATATTTTAATTTAAATATTGCTAAAAAATCATATAGGGAGATGCGATTAAAATCTATTAAGAATAATAATTAGTAAACAATAATAGTAAATAATTAGTAATAGTAAGTAAATAATAATAATAAACAAATAATATTAGTAAATTATGAAAGAAGTCTTCCGAGTATCAATTTTTCAATTTCGCACATTAATATATAATACTATTAATATATTCTCCATTTGTTATTTCAAATAAACAAAAAATAAAATTTACATAATTGTAATAAAAATTAGAATGATTTTATTATAATTATATGTTTATTACGAAAGAAAAAAAAATTCAATTAAAAAAATTATTAACAAAATCGATGTTATTATAACAATATTAATGCAATGTTTAAATAAATAAAAAATAAATTATGTTTGAAAGCGGTGGTGATTTCAAGTCTTTAGGATTTTTCGTTCAGGAAATATCGTTTTCGAAAGATTTCCATTCGTAAATTGAAAAGTAAAGCTGTTCGTAGTAATAGTAGGAGTAATATAGTACGCAAGAGTAAATTCTTGTAATTTATATAGGTTAGTGTGTCACCGGGCCAATTTGAATGAAATTATGTAGGTCAGTAGGACAATGTAAATGTCTCCAATTTATATCTCTGAAAAAAAAAGTCATAGAGACTTAAAACAAATACCATTGTAAAGAGCAAAATTTTCTCTATTTTGTCAACGTATTAATAATACTTAATTAGCAATTCGTTATAAACAACTTTTATAAACAAATTCTTACAAAGTAAATTCATTTTATTTTACCGACCAAGAATTTAGACTGGGATTGATTTATAAAATAACATAAATTAATTAATAATTAATAAACAAATCACTTTTTTTTTATTAAAAAAATAATTTTTTATTTCACATTGTTAATATACACCTGTTTAACTTACATGGGAATATTTCCGGTACTAAAAGAGACTCGAATACCATTTTAAAGGATAGAATTTGTTCTGTTTGTTCAATGTATCGTTAATAATTAATTAACAATTTGTTATAAACAATTTTTATGAACAAATTCTAACGAACAAAATTTATTTTATTTTGTTAACCAAAGATTCAGATTGAAATTGATTTGTAAAATTTAATAATAAACGATTAATAATTAATTAATAAAAAAATTACTTTTTTATAAAAAAAAGATAATCATTAATGTAGATTGTATATGTGTGTGTGTGTGTGTGTGTGTGTGTGTGTGTATGTGCGTGCGTGAGTGTATGTCTGTAAATGAGTGAATGTGTAAGAGATATAAGATAGAAAGGAAGGAAAATATAAAGAAACATCGTTATTATCAGTAAAATATATTTAATTAGAAGGGACGAAAAGTCCAAAAAATATCCTTCTTTTTAAATTCGTCTAGCCATGCAAAAAGATATATTTTACGTTTCCTTCTTCTATACTTTCTTTCCTTTCTCTCTCTCTCTTTCTCTCTCTCTCTCTCTCTCTCACTTTTTTCCTTTTTTTAGTTACTACGATGCCGTCATTGCGACGACACTCGACGAACTACTTCGTCGTGTATAACGTCCTCGTGCTTGTGTGTTAAAATGATAGAAAGAAAAATTCCACTTGCCAGCGTTCATTTACTTTTGAATCTAGCTTCCAACTTGCGCGTGTAAAATTTTTCTTTTTCATTCTTTCTCTTTCTTTCTCTTTCTCTTTCATAATTCTTCGTCTCTAATTGTAAGTTGAGTATACGCGAGACGACTATAGTTTCTTTCTTGTTCTCTTTCTTTTTCTCTCCTTCTCACTCTCTCTTTGTCTTTTTCACACGCGCGCACGCGCACACACACATACACACATACAATAAGCCCACGAAAACAAACTCTACGATCTGTTATAAGAGAAAAGGGAATTTAAAATGTAGCGATAATGAGCGTTGGTCAAATACAAGCGACTCTTTTCGTCGCAATGTTTTACTTGTATGTTTAATTCTTTGCTATTCACTGACCAATAGTTTCAAAGTCTCTTTTAACGTTTCCTTCCTTTCTTATTTCTTTCTTTTTTACTTGTCTATAATATTTCATTATATATATATATATATATATTTCTTAATTATGTCTATAATATTTAATATTTAATTTAATATTTAATATTATGTATTATTTTATTATTTTTTATAACAAATAATTGTGTCACAATAAAAGGAAAAATATCAAAAAATTGAAACAATCTAAATAACTTATTAGGATTTGTTAGAATAATCGAGAAATAGTTTATTATATAGAAATAGAAATATTTTTTAATATTACGTCCCACCGCCGAACATTCGGGATAAATAATTAATGTTTGTGAAAAACGTTAAATGATCGTCGAAAATATTCGAGTATTTATATTAATGTGTGTGAGTCTATAAACATATATATGTATATACATGCGTATGAGTTCGGGGAAAACGTTATGACATTTAAATTGAAATAAAAGCTTCTGTAAATTTTGTAGCTGCATATTTAGTTCGCCGTGTATAATAACACGAAAGAGAGAAAAAAAAAGATAACGTTCTCCCTCCCATTCTCTTTCTCTCTCTCTCTTTTCTCATCCCCTTTTTCTCTTTCAAAAGTTTCGAAAAAATATGCTCATTAAAATAGAAATATTTGGTCTCGTTTATTTAAATACAATTGTACTTTCTCATTATAGAGTTACAACTAATTGATAGATAGTAAATAGATGTTACCACCTTTACCCTGTAATTTGCATTTAATTTTTAACATACCCAATGTTCGGTAACACCTTAGTCAATTAAAATAACCGTTCTATTTGAGACAAAGAAATAAAAAAAAAAAAAAAAAAAACAAAATCAATAAATAATTCGATCATAAGAGAAATAATAAATATACGAGTTTTGACAGGACATTTAAAAACGTTTTCTCTTTTTTAGAGAAGACATTGAAAAAGAAAAAAAAAAAAAAAAAAGAAAAGAAAAAAATAATGTATAACAAAATATATCGATTCTTTTTATCAAGAACACGTTTATACCAATAGATACAAGCTCTTTCATATTAATTATTTCCTTGTTCTTTTTAACGTTTCTTGTTTATTCTGTCTCAGGAAAGTTTCGAGAATGCGTTGAATCGAGCCACGTCGTTGACGAACTTGGGCTGTGGGAATGGATTCGACCTTGTTGCTACTCCTTTTAGTCGGTAAGTTTAAAGATAAATATAACGACTTATCTACAAAAACTTTGAATGTGCTTATGAAAATGTGTATAATAATCGTAATAGTTATTTTTATCGATCGATATAATATCAAAGAAAACGATATAATATATTACTTACGTTAAACCCACGTACATACGTAAAAACGAAAGGGGTCTTCGTTAGAGTCACTCAACAAGTTTTAAAAGCTCACTCAAGAAATTTTACAAGACGCAACGACCGATAATTTTCTTTACGAAGCTCAGACTTTTCTTTCGTCGTCGTTGAAAGGAGAAAGGCAATCGAGTCCAAGATGTTGTCAGAGAGCGCGAACTTTTCAAAAGCTTTTGTTGGCGCCATCGAGAAGAGATTACCCGTATAGAAATTATTACATCGAGAAAGTGAAAAGTTTTTGGTTGTAGAAGTTTACTGGAGAAGGTAACAACTACCGCGAAAGATTTATTTCACTCTTCCTCTTCCTCTCTCTCTCTGCATTTCGTTCTCTCTTTCATTCTTTGTCTTTCTGTCTGTGAATTACGAACGCTACGAATTTCTTCTACAAAGAGAGTAACTACGTAACTCGATCACTTCGATTATTTCTTTGATCATTCGAAACGACGTTTCGATTCTTCTTCTCGTCTCGAATAATTTGAGGATACAATCGAATCTTACCCAATATTATCCGACAAATATCGTTTCTAAGCACAAACTTTCTAGAGATGAAGATAAGTTTAATTAGAAACTTATAGATCCATATAATTTTTTCGACGTTTCAATCGCGATATATTTACCTACGTAAAACAAAAAAGAAAGAGAATTTTAATGAAAAAAAAAAAAAAAAAAAAAAAAAAAAAAAAGAGAAAGAAAGAAGATTTATATTTTTTTCCACACCACGAAAGCTTGTTTACATGGCTCGTTTCTCTTGAATTTTTCGAAAGGATATTATTACATACCTCGTGTATTTTCACTTTGTCACGATTATTTGAAATAACGAAAATGTAAAAAAAAGAAAAAAGAAAAAAAAAAGAAAAAAAAAGTAATATCAATAAAAAAGATAATTCTCGTTTCTCTGAGTTATATATCGCTTTATTCGAAAACGCTTTTTCCCTTTAAGCAGCTTATAACAGGGCTTTCGGGCGAAATTACAATTAATACAGGCGCGAATAAAACTCGATGACGTTTGGATTGTTACCGTTGCTTCGTAATAAGTATTTAATACGATTTCATGCTGATGCGCAATTAATATCGATTTCTTTCTTGAATGAATCGAATCGTGACGAGTCGAATCGATTCAAGTCGAATCGTACGAGTGAGTGTTAGCGAGATGAAGAGAAGAAAAATTTGTCGTCGGAAAAGATTCGTCGAGGGAATCGAGAGGAATTTCCAGAGAGATATCCTTCTCTTTAACTCCTGCCACTGGTAGTCTCTCCCTAGGGAATTCTTTCTGAGTACTAGTAGTCCTTCCAACGAAGAGACTTCCTTGAAAAGGGATAAATCCTTCGAGGTATTCTTTCACGTCCTTTACCGAAAACTCACTCGCTTTTCTTCAATTCGAAAGGTTGATGGAAAGACGAAGAGTGGTGGTTCGATAGAGAAAGAAAAAGGAAAGTATGAGGGTGTGCAAGAGAAAGAAAAAAAAAAAAATGGACGGCTGCCAAGGACAATAGAGAATTGGCAGCTATCGAGGTGCGACTCCGCGTTCTTTTCACGTATACACTTATACATACATATATGTGTGTATGTGTATATATATATATATATATATATATATATATATATATATACGTTATACATACGTACATATGTAGATAGCTATATAGCTAGCGAGGGCGCAGGACGGTTCCATTAAATTCCCAGTGTTAAATTTCCTATGCTTTTTGCAAGAGCTCACCTGCCTCTGCGTTTGTTCCTCCGTCACTCGGACAACGTCGAACCCAACGGCACTGAGGGAAAACTCTCGTACGTTTATACGTTCCATACGTGTGTATGTGTGTGTTTGTGTATGTCTGTCTGTCTGTCTTTCCGTCTGTCTCTCTATCTGTGTGTTTTATCGGCTTGAAACGAGGACGATGTTGATGGACGTCGTCTCTTTGAATTTTGCGCTCTTTATCTTGCTAATCCTTTTCTCACTCTCTCTCTCTCTCTCTCTCTCTCTCTCTCTCTCTCTCTCTATATATATATATATATATATATATATATATATATCTGTCTTTTTTCTTTCTTTCGTTCGTTCTTGTATTTCTAACGTAACGTAAAAAACTTTTCTTTTTCTCCAACATTCAACCAGATCCATTCATCATTTTATAACAATTATATTCGAGAAGATGAGACGAATGAAAATCCGTCGACTTTTAAATTCTTTTATGATCTAATTAATATCGTTAACGTCTCGCTCTCCCTCCCTCCCTTTCCCTCCCTTCTTTTTCCCTCCCTCCCTCTTTCTCTCTCTTTCTCTATCTATATATCTATCTACCTTTCTTCTTTGCTCTTTTTTTCTTTTCGTTCCTTCTTTTATGTAAATTGATTTACGTCAACGGACTTTGTCTGCCGTCAAGGATCAATTCAAACTCTAACGACAGTTTCATAACCCATCTCGTTATAAATATAAATTTTCTTTCTCCGGGCAGTTTTTAAGATGAAAGTATCGATACGTCGATTAATTTCAATGTCATCTTATTTTTTCTTTCCATCTTTTTTATTACCTGTATAAGATTGCCGTAAGAAAAATTACATTTTGAAAGTGACACAATAGACGTTTAATCCTCTGGCATAATCTCGAATGGTTTCACGTATGAATGGGAATTATTATTCTTTCGGAAAAATTATATTTTCGAAGACAATGAGCTTGATCTCTCTCTCTCTCTCTTCTCTCTCTTCTCTCTCTCTCTCTCTCTCTCTCTCTCTCTCTCACTTTGTCTTCGTTATCGATCGTACTAACTGAACTGAATCCAAGGTGGCCTTGTGTTTTTTTTTTAGACGAACAGGAAGGTATGAAAATAGGACAGGAGAGCAGGGAAACGTTTGATTTGGCAGCTATCGAGGTGCGAGACTAGCTTTCCCAATGGAGAGCCCACTGTCCGATGTTCCGCACGGTTTTTCTCCGCTTCCTAGCGCGACCCTATGACTCTCTCTGTTTTTCTGCCTCCCTCTTTTCCCTCTCTCTCTCTCTCTCTCTCTCTCTCTCTCTCTCTCTCTCTTTCTCGCTTCCTCTTTCACTTCGACAACATACGAGAGAGACACATAGAAAAAAGAAATATCTCACGTGTGCTGTCCATCGAGTTCCATGTGTTCGTATATTTGTTGGTGTGTGAGGTCTACGATCGATAGCACATATATTTGTACGTGTGTATATATATATATATATATATATATATATATATATATACGTATATATGTATACAAGTATAAAAGAGAGAGAGAGAGAGAGAGAGAAGCTGTCAGAGAAGAGAGAGAAAGAGGGGAAAAAAGGAAGAAGTACGATTGGTTTAGCTGTGTGTGTGTGTGTGTGTTGTGAATGGTCATAGTGGTAGTGGGCGTCGAACTCGGGACATCGCGCACGAATGACGAGTAATCGATCACGAGCACTCTGCCAACACTCTCGAAGAGGAGGACAGTGTCTCTCATTTTTGAACCGATAAAGCACGTTTCGTCGATCGGATCGAAAATATTCCCTGTGCAACGGAGAAATTCGAGAAAAGGATGTAAAAGCTGTACTAACGAAGTTTGAGCTTTAACTGAGAAACGAAAATTGTTGAGAGCAAAGGGATTCAATTTTGTGTGTATGTGTGTGTATGCGTCCGCTCGTGTATCTTATTTTCGTGTTCCTTTGACGGAGCGTTGTCCGATTTAGTCCGTGAAATTCGTTTCCGAGAGACGCTTAACGGCTTTCGATCTTTCCTCTTCGACCAGAAAGTTACTTTCTTTCCGCTCATAGAATCGCTTAAGTAAGTCGACTTTGTAAAAGTAGGAAGAAGAAGAAGTGAATGGAAGGAGTGCGAGCATTTAATAAAACCATGACTCTTTCTTTCGCTCGGAAAAGTCCAAAGTTATCGTTTTTCCGATTTTCTGAGAAAAGAAGGAAAGCTTTACTCTCTCTCTCTCTCTCTCTCTCTCTCTCTCTCTCTCTCTCTCTTTCTCTCTCGTTCTCTCTCTCTCTTTTTCGATAAACAGAATCACAGAATGAAAAGCAAAGTGCGTCGTGTTCGTCACGGACTAATTCGGTCTGTCCATTACCGTTGCATAATAAAGGAGATTTCAATGTGAAAAGTGGAAAGTATTTCAAATGTACCCTCGGAGTTATGTGTTTCTATTCTTTCTCTTTCTCTTTCTCTTTCTCTTTCTACGAAGACGATAACGGTTATAGTAGAATGGACTGTAATAATAAGTATGATCAAAGTCTTTGAATAAGATTATACTTGTATGGAATTGATTGAATAGAAAAAGTTCAAGTGAAAATGAAAGATCGACCCTAAAAATATCGACATTCGCTCTTATTAATAATCAAATGATTATTCAATGATTACATCGTATAGTAATAATAAAAAGAACAAACAAATAAACAAAAAGATAATCGCGAGATTACTTTTGCAATTAATTTTTTATATATTCGATTATCCGCAGAATTTTCAATCTGGATCGTTTAAATTTTAACGAAATCAATAAAATTGAAAATATGATTATAATTTCTAACGCAATTTATATTTATTAAGATAATTATTTATACGATTCGTATACATATGTATAGAGGAATTGGACAGAAAAAAGGAGAGAGAGAAAGAGAGAGAGAGAGAGAGAGATAAAAAAAGAGAGAAAGAGAGAGAGAGAGAAGTTTTCCAATGCAAATGTCCAAGCTAGACTGACTATGAGAGCCACGTGCACGAGATATCTGCGGCTGCGTTCGTAATGCTTTCGTGAAAAATACAGAGTGAGAGTGAAAGAGAGAGAGAGAGAGAGAGAGAGAGAGAGAGAGAGAGAGAGAGAGAGAGAGAGAGAGAGAGAGAAAGAGACCTCCCTTTTCCTCTACATCTGTGTACCTCTGGCTATCCCTGTATCGATTTCTGGCCGATGGAGTATCGAAGTACTGTCTCTCTCTCTCTCTCTCTCTTCTCTCTTTTTCTGTCGTTCGCATCAGCGTGTCCCTCAGTCAGAGTTCTTCTTAGCCATGCGCGCATTAAACGAGGAGATATATGTCCAGTCTTCGATGCTGATCTTCTTCATTTTTCTTTCTTATTTTTCGCTTGACTTTTTCTCCCTCTCTCATTTATCTTCCTATGCGACTATTGTTAGAAAAGAAAACAACATTATTAAACTTTATCGGTGAAAATTGAATAAACATTAACATTTTCACGAGGAGGAAAAAAGAGAGAGAGAGAGAGAGAGAGAGAGAGAAAAGGAGAGAATAAGAGTGATGCAGGTCAGTCATAAGTCAGAAGAGAACATTTTTCATCGTAGTAGGTCGTTTTATCCGGTCACGTTTCAGAAATTTCTGAAAAGTTTCGAATTTAAGAGTCTCCTTGAGACATCGTGTTTCTCTAGAAGCAAACGTCGACAAATTTGTGAGTAGAGTAAGTAGAACAAGTGATAGCGGTCAGTCATAAGTCAGCCGACAACGTTTTTCTTCCTTTTTTTCTTTCTATCTTACTCTCCATTTCTCCCCGTTCCCTCTTTCTTAAAAGTTTCGAATTTGAGAGTCCTCCTCGTGACGTAGTTTCGAAAGAAAGATAATGTCCTCGCAAATAGATAAAATAGATTTTTATAGTAACTGTCATGTCCCAGCGGAGTAGATCGACGGCTGCATCGCATGCGAAGAACGAACATTTATCCTGTTGGACGAATACAAATAGAGTTAGAAATAGAAAATGTAAGGAAATTTTCGAGTCTATATTCTGCTAACGACGTTCCATCCATCGTAATGTACATACATTGTACATTATTTTTGTTGATAGTAGGTAATATTTAATTTAAAGAGATATAGACAAAGATTGTATAACATAAATCTTAATAGTATCAATGTTACACTGATATACATAAACGCAGACATGTTATTTATCCGTTGCATAGTTGCATAAAGAATTTTTCTTAGAAAAATTCAATCATTTTTCATTAATTCGTCTTAATACCTTTCTCAATCTGTTTGGAATTTTTCATTATAAAAATAATCTTGTTATCGAACACGTCGTTATATTGTAATTTCCATTAAAGTAATAATAAAATTATGGATAGAAGATAAGAAAGAAAAAGAAATCATCATTTTTATCGTACGAATATAAAACTAGATAGAGTCCTTCGTAAGGGTTTTATGGGTGTGGAATTCCTCAAACTAGAACAGTTTTCTTGCGAATGTAATAAAATCGACGAGCTTTCAGAAAAATGCCGATGGCATAAAGCAAAATATTCAGAGTCTGTCCTATTTAATTTATCATCTTATTTTTTTTATTAGGATAACTTTTCCATTTTTAATTTCTTTCTTTATCGATTCTCGATTTAAACAGATCGAGAACCACTGATGATCAGAGATTTATAGAAAGACCTTGAACAAAACTATTTCAACAAAACATACCGCGTAAACGTAAGAATGTGCACGAGAAGCTTGGTTGAATTCAATAAGTTGTTCATTATAAAGTTTTGAAAATAACATCAAACAAGTGTTCACCTTTGAAGTGCTGATAGATTCGAGATCTTTCTATGGTATGTTCTACTGTTTTACACAAAGTAGAATGGTTATTTCATTTCTAATGTTTTGCTTCGAGATTATGCAGGATCGCTAAAGTGTTCGGGTATTAGCTGGACTTATTTGTAAGTTCTTGAATCACTTGTATCTTTTAAGGCAACAAATATATGACGATTTGCATTATTCTGTTCTGAGACTATATTAGATATTATTATTATCTAACTGTGTGGATTGTCCTTCTTAAAAATATTTCCTGAAGAGATTTGTCGTTTAAAGTTCTTTTTTTCTTTTTTTTTTTTTCATTATTATTAATAACGTTATAATAAGAACAAATGGGGTAATAAATTATCAAACATTCTAATACGTATAAGAAGTGTATAGTGACAAACGAGAAAGGAACGATATTCGATTTTAGAGAAACAAAATCGATTTTCCGAGCGCGTGCAAAACGACCACCGAGCAAGATCGTTCGATATGTCTATGTGCAAGTGCATATATGTGTATGCATGTATGTGTGCATACATGTATATGCGTACAAGTATTAGTCCAGCTTTATGGAGCCACGAGACCGCACAGGGCGCATTGCCAGGGGTGCTAAAATGTGTGCTTAATATTTACTACCAACCGCAGAGCAGAACGGCTTGCACCTCTGACTCGCGTTCCGTATAGCAACTTTCATTAACAAGGATACGATGATCGAGTATTAATAGCGATAAGGGGAACGATCGGGATTGTGATCGCGTAAAACACAATTCGGTGCTTGCTTGCGATCGTTTATTTGGGACCAACACTTTGAACGTGTATTTTAAAAACACGTAGAAAAAATTGTCTCTCATATTTTGTTTTTTTTTTTTGTTTTTTGTTTTTATCCTAGATATTTCAACATTCGCTTCCTATCCATTGTTATTTTATTCGTATGTTCGTATATATATTCTCTCTCTCTCTCTCTCTCTCTCTCTCTCTCTCTCTCTCTTTCTCTCTTTCTCTCTTTCTCTCTTTCTCTCTTTCTCTCTTCAGAGTGAGTAATTTAACAAATCTTTTTACGAGTCACTGTTTCTACGATTAGATGAGATATCGGAAAATAAGTTTTTACGACGTTTCGATACTTCCAAATAGTCGTTCGAAACTTTTTGAGATACATAAATAAAATATCCTCTACTATCGATTCGAGTTACTTGCTTCATTGGAATTAGAGATATCAACTTGTAACGTGAATCTGTATAATAATAAATGTTTAAATGTATCTGCATCGATTACTTTAATGTTTTTTTCTAATGGTATTATATTTTTATAGATAACGAAACGTGATAGTATTTTACGTTGAATTATAATCTCTCTATCTATTTCTCTCTTGTTCTCCCGCACTCCTTTTCTCTTTCTTTATTTTCTTCGTTTTTGTTGAAAGTATTTTTTGACGAAATCTTTTTGTTGTCTCGTTACTACGCGCATTTTGTTTATGTAAAAACACTGAAACATACACATTTACGTTCGTAAGGATATAGAATGTAGATATATTTTTATTTTATTCCATATATAATATCTATATATATGATATATATATATATATATATATATATATATATATACCGAAAGAGAGAGACAGAGAACCACTCTCGTGGTTCTCTGGCTTTCCCTCTGCGGAATATAGATGCATATCCGTTCAATGCGTTGGAAAAGCGATAGATCGCGTTTGATAAATTTCCACTCGGTCTCTATTTCCAAAACGAAGTATCGACCAAGAGTAATTCATCGTGTCAGAGAGAGAGAGAGAGAGAGAGAGAGAGAGAGAGAGAGAGAGAGAGGGAAAGAGAGAGAGAGAGAGAGAGAGAACGACAACATGATATTTTATCTCTTTACTTTTTTACGTTTCGAATAAAAAGAAATTCGAAATTTTGTATATGTCTTATGATGCTTTGATTATATTTTGCATTCATCTATGCAAACAAATAATAAAAATGAAATGATTGTTTTCATTCCGTTTCTTTCTCTCTCAATTTTTCTAAAGAACATTTCAATTCTTAAAAAAATATCTCTAAGAAACGCGAAAGAATAGAAAGAAGAATCGAAAACAAAAATCGAATCTAATTGAATGATTTCGAAGGGGAAAGAATCTTAGTGAGATAGGTAAAAGATTAGGTAGAAATCATCGAGCGTCATTGTTCCTGAATCAAATCGTATTTTCGCCATGACGTATCCATCATACGTCGTTTCCGCGTCTAATCCATCACGCGAGTAACATGCGCCAGTAACGTGAGAGCACGGTTGCGAAAACGACTGGCATATCCGTCGTCGTGACGTCGCTTTTACACTTCCCTCCTCCACTTCCAACTCCGTTCCATTCGAACTTCCGTTATTCCTTCTCCTCCTCCTCCTCTTCCTCTTCCTCCTTCTCTTCTTCCTCCTCCTCTTTCTCTTCCTTTTCGTCATTGTAGTGTCGCGAATGCGCATTATTGTGCGAGTCCAAGTTCCCTTCTCGCCAGAGCTTAGACACGATCAGGAGAGTTTGTGCAACACTCGTCTGGCAACGGGACTCGAACAAAGAGCGGCATTATGCAAATTTGCTATCAGGAAATGGCTAATCCTTGTTCGGTTCGAATCTTGCTCGAGCGTCTCGAAAGAAAGAAAGGAACGAAAGAAAAGAAAAAAAAATAAGAAAATAAACGAGTATCCTTTTTTTTCGTTACTTACCTTTCGTTAATTACCTTTTACATAAATATATATATATATATATATATATATATATATATTTATTTATTTATTTAGGAGATCGATATATATATATATATCGATTTCTTACGTCAACCATATTTCTTATAATTTGACAGGTAGTTGAAAGCTTAAATTAAATCCTTTATTCACTTTCAACTATCTATACATACCTTTCATTTATTTAATTGTACAAAAATGATTAAGTGCAAACAATTTCTTTTAGTTGACATTATTGTAATAATTATGATTTCGATAATTGTAAAAAGCAAAAGATATCTAAAAGAGTTTGTGATAGTTGCAGTATTAAAGAGCTTGTGTTTTCAATATCGTCGATCGGTAGTATCAGACTAATCATTTATAGACCTTCACTACTCGTTCGATCGATGAGATACTTGTACTACTTATCCTCCCCATATAACTGATCCGTATCACTAATGTACTTCGTAGATACGATGAATTACATTTGTTACGATTCTCCTTTCTCTCTTTGTCTCTCTCCCACATTACATATGCTATTTTTTTATTTCTTTTTATTACTCTGTTTAAAATTAACGAAAAGAAAAGAAAACGTTATGATCGTTCACAGAAAATTACATTAATATTATCGTATTTATTCGTCGAGTTAAAATATATTCTATTAAGATTGTTTAATTAAATATAACATGTCTTAAGCTTTTATTTCCCAAGAGACGTTCGTCCATTCTTCCGTTTTCTTTAATTTCGACTTTTTCTTTTACTTTTATTTTTTTTTCTTTTACTTTACTTTTATTTTTCTCCATGTTTTTCTCATCACTTAATACATGTGTACTAAATCGAAATAAACATTACTATATTTTTTTTGTCCAGAAATTAAAAAATAAAGAGAGAGAGGGAATTCATGATGCGATCTCTCACTGTAGTGGCTGTGGCGTTCGGGACAACGCATCCATCACACATCGTTTTCGCGTTCAAGTGCATCACCAGTGCGAAAGAGAACTCGAATGGATATCGCATTACCGAGCGCGTAACATCGTGACGCTAACGTACGCGAGCGCGAACGCGATCAACTTCAATTTCAATGTGAGGATGTAGCAAGAGGTACATATATATATATATATATATATATATATATATATATATATATATATATATATAACTTTTACCATGGTACACCGTGAAAATCTCTCGAAATCGATTTGTTGTTTTCTCTCGCGAATTTCCATCTTCCTTTTCAACGTCTATCTTTCACGAAAGTGAAAAAAAATTTATTTGTCAAATCTTCCTTTTTTTTCTTTATCTTTTTTTTCCATTTTATTTTGTTCGTTTATTCTTTCGCACGTCAATTTCTCCGTTCGTCCGTTCCTTCATTTGTTTATTTTTTATTATATCTAAATACAAAATAAAAGGTAAAGTGAGAATATCATAATAAATAGATAGAGTATATTTAGATATTTACGATATTACCTATACATATTTTTGATAATATTTATTGTTTTATTAAGTATTGATATACGAGTATTAATTAATTCAAAAGGATTCGTGCGTAAATATTATTTCGTTTCTTACCACGTGACGTAAAACGAACAAATAGTTTTTAATAGGGGAACATTTTACGCGGTTTCCCATTTGGTAAAGTGGCAAGAAGAGGAGAAATAGAGCGAATGACGAGTATCGATAATCCGATTATTCGTTATCAGAGACGAAAAAAATACAATACATATATATATATATATATATATACATATATAATCTGTATATTATATTGTCGCTTGTCGGCGAAGAGAAAATTAAATTTGTGCTCTCGCGTCATCTTTTCCTTTATCTTTTTTTCTTTCTATCTCTTTTTTTCTCTCTCTTTCACGAATATCTTTTTCTTTTTCTTTATTTTTATTTTTTATTTTTTTTTTTGTTCTCGAATACTGAAAGAAACGACACGTACCGAAATATATCTCGAAAATACGAAAAGATCGGAATGGTTATTCAGGGAAAGTTGGTAGTGGAAAAAAAATACTAGCGAGGGAGGAAAAAAAAGAGAGAGAAAAGGAGAAAAAGAAAGAGAGAGAGAGAGAGAGAGAGAGAAGAAGCGTGGCGCAACTTCTGACTCTATCTCGAGCGTTGAATTAAATATACGGACGAGCAACGTGGAACGCTTTCTCGATAAGTGTAGTAAAAAAGGAATATAGCTATGCGAGTGAGTATATGGAACCCTCCGATCGCACCTTCCCTCATTTCCTCTCTCTCTCTCTCTCTCTCTCTCTCTCTCTCTCCCTTTCTCCCTTCCTCCCTCCCTCACTCCCTTTTTCTCTCGAAGGAAAAAAGTATTCGTCCCTTTATTCGTATGGCCTTTGGACTTTTCACGGACTTTCTCTTTCTCTCTCTCGCTCTCTCTCTCTCTCACTCTCTCTCGCTCTCTCTCTCTCTCTCAACTTCGTTCCTTTTTACTGTGTCCGCGTTATTGCCCCTCGTACCTTCTATAAAACGACGAAATAACATTTTATTGTTATACCGAACGAGAGTTTCGCCTGTAACACGGTCTCAAGGAGAGAAAAGGAAGGTAAAGAGATATTGAGATTTTTCTTCCATTAAAACGGCAAGCTTGTATTTGTATTTTCTAGGTTTTGATATTAGACCGAAACGTAGAAAAAAAAAAAAAGAAGAAGGAAAAAGAAAACGAAATAAAAAGAACTGATTACAAATTATTACTTGTGATTAGTTTTGCAATTAGAAAGAAATTACTTTCGTTTTGTTTTTGCATATTTCAAAGAAAAATAATTTTTCTCTAATTTATCGTTTGATTGATTTTTCTTTCAATTTCATTCATATATATATATATATATATATATATACAAAATAATGTATATATACAAAATATGTGTATATGTATATACAAAGTAAACGATTTTTAATCCTGCGGTAATGATATCAGATCAAATCAAGCAAAATTTATTTACATAAATAAATAAATAAATAAATAAATAAATAAATCATTGATATCAAAGTACTTATGTACATAGGTAAAATCGTTGATATCGTTAGACGGAAAAGGAAGGTAAATTTTTTAAGCTTCCACGGTAGTTACGTTCGCACGGGAGGCAATGCCATTTGTCCAATTGGAATTCATGAATAACGCCGGCTTCGCAACTTGTCACTCGGTTGCGAGGTCTCGCCCTGCTAGTTTCGGTGTATCCCCTCCTCTCTCCTCATCTTTACGGTACGCCTCTCGCAAACATATCTACCTACATATATCGTAATTCTCCATCTCGTTGTGCACGTGTTATGACTATAGCAGAGTGTCTCGATGGGACGCGGGCAGAGGGGTGTAACGCAATAACGTTCGATTATTGGTAGTCACGGAGTATGCGAGAGTTGTGTGCAAAAGCGTGGAACGTTAGCTGAGGTGGAGCTTGAAAAGTGGTCTTGTGTATAACCTACGTATGTGTGTGTGTATGTGTGTAACACGTTTCTGCGTGGGTGTTTGTGTAGAAAACGTCGCTCGTATATCAAAGTTCTCTACCATTCTCGCTTTCTCACTTTTCCGAGCTTTACTAGCGGAGTATACGACAAGAACGTTGAGGGAAGCATGGTAAAGAATTTTGTTGCTGTGCAATAATAGTCTCACCTTGTATATATGAAGTACACGTAAGTTTCTAGTAGGTAACACTGAAGGAAAGATATTGTTTTTCTTTTTTCCTTCTTATTTTTTTTCTTCTTCTCTTTTCTTTTTTTTTTGTTTTTCATGAAGTCATCGTCGTAGATTTACAAAACAATATTTGTGGTATTTATAAATTGTTGAAAATATCATAAAAAGGGGGAGGGAGAGAATGACGATAATCGATCTTAAAGCGAGATAATTTCGTAGCTGATATAACAGGATCAAGATCGAGAAGATAGTGTCGATTTCGAGGGGAAAGTTTGCAGGGTAAACCGAAGTTCATCCCTAATTTCTCGACGGGGCACGCCTCAAAGTACACTTTAATTACGTTAAACGGGAAGTAAATTACATTAGATTGTCAGCGCTCGAGGATGTAAGGGCTCTCCGATGCCACACCAGCATTACTATCGTCTTGGTGGAGTTCGGTTGTATAGTAGGGAGAAGTGAAGGTAAATGGGAGAATGAGGGGGACAAGGGGAGGAGGTGAAAACTGGCCGAAGGAAGGAAGGATTGTCGCTTTCGTGTGCTTAGATAGCAATGTCCGACTTCATTTCCGGCAAAGTGGATCGTAAAATAAAAGGAGCTTTAATTAATTATGCTCGGATAATGGAGTTTCCAATTAGAGACGGTGGTACTCCTTATTCGCAAACCCAAGACGACACCTATATTATTACTTTGAGTGTAGTCGGCTACTAACGTTGCTCCTTGCCTAACGAACGAGCGTATATATATAATTGCAATCAGGGATTTCTCGTCGTTCATTTGTCGCGTGGATTTATGTATTTTATATATATATATATATATATATATATATATATATATATATATATATTTTGTAACAGTATAGTGATTTATAATCTGATTTTTTTGAAAAACATTAAAGCATTAAACATAGCAATTTGTATTCTTCTTTTCTATTTTTTTTTTCTTTTTAGATCAACAGTTCTCTTGCAAATTATTTTTATTATTTTTAAGCTATATTATAAATATTAATATATGTGAAAAATATGAGTGAAATAATTTTCACTCATTCTTTCTCTCTTTTTCTTTCTCTATTTTTTATGTATATGTGTGTGCAATGGTTTATTTATATCTATATAAACCATCGTATAAACCGTTTCCCTCGTAATTGTAAAATATCAAAGAAAAATCGACGGAAGTACTCGAGGAAAATTCTCGTCGTTATCGATTTTCATGCGAGTATGTATTTACTCGTATTCAACGAGTGATGACGAGGCATCTTTGTAAACGGCAAAGATACAAGTTGTAACCTTAAAATGAGATCATAAAAAGACGCCTTGTACATAAGCCCATAGATTGTAGAGAATCCTTAGAAAAACATACATACAGTTTTTCTATTTGAGAGATCGATTTCTTGAAGTTTCTCGATGATTATGTACGATACATAAGAAAATATATATATGTATATATATTAAATTAATTAGAATTGAAAAAATAAACCGAATAATTTATTAAAAAAATAAACCGAAATAAAAAAAGAGGAATATTCGCTTAACGTCCAATAATCTTAATTATTTATCGCTTAGATTGGAGAAAACATCTTCATCCTTGAAAATCCGATTAATCGATTTCTCATAGACTGCGATCTCTCATATTAATTGCTCAATTGCATGATAATGAACGTACGTTCATGTAATATTGTTGAGGATAATAAGAGTGAAGTTAGTATGAAGAAAAAAGCGAGAGAGAGAGAGAGAGAGAGAGAGAGAGAGAGAGTTTGAAAGCTCAACGAAGTCTTGTAAGACATGCAAGATTCGCAAGTTCCAGGAAGCTTCCGCAAGCTCTCGAAAGCTCTCTCTCCCTCTCTCCCTCTCTCTCTCCTCCTCTCTGCTTCTCTCTTTCCTCTCTCTCTCTCTCTTCCTTTTTCTTTCTCTTTCTCTCTCTCCCTCTCTCTCTCCTCCTCTCTGCTTCTCTTTCGTCTCTCTCTCTCTTCCTTCCTCTTTCTCTCTCTCTCTCTCTCTCCTCTTCTCTTCTCTTTCTCTCTCCTCTTTTCCTTCTCTCTCTCTTCTTCTCTTTCTCTCTCTCTCTCTTCCTTTCTCTATCTTCCTCTTTTCCCCTCTCTCTCTTTCTCTCTCTCTCTCTCTCTCTCTCTCTCTCTCTCTCTCCCACTCACTTACTCACTCATTCTCCCTTTCGGAAGATCTGCAAGCTCGCAGAAGCTCTAGTAATCCCCGAAGATGCAAATAGTCGTAATGCCTCATTATACGACCACGCTTAGTGGGTTTCATCGATGAGGTTAGGTCCTTGGAGAGCGGGAAAATTTGAACGTCGTAACGTTCGAAGAGTCAGAAGGGAGAACCTTTTAATTTATACGAATGGAAAAAATTGTATCAAATATATTTTCAGACGAGTTGTGCTTCAAAACAACTGCACTCGAGTCAGTTTCATCTAATGAAACATTTCGCTTATCGACGTGCTTATACGTGCATAAGGATATTTGGTATTTGAGAAATTAGGTCAGAAAAGAAAACTCAGCTTCTCTGTTCGATTCATATTCCTCATTCCGATTCAAACGCGTTATGTCGGACTTTTGAAAGCAAAAGGCGTGTCTTCCATTTTGGCGTGAGATGACAGAAAGTGAAGTTTTTTTGTCTGTCTGCCTGTCTGTCTCTGTCATTCTTTTTCTCTCTCTCTCTCTCTCTCTCTCTCTCTCGATTTTCCTCAAATTTATCGATGACCCCGATGCGCTCTGACCCTTCACCTCTCTGAAATGCCCGATTCACCCCTTTTCAGTACTCTTGATCGGCCGAGTTTCACATCCGGCACGTACATAGGTATATCGGCTGAATTTTAGCCCACTGAGGTAGATAGAGTGGGAGTAATCGGAGGTAGAGGTGGGATTTAGAGTGGGGATAGACGGCGGCTACCACAAGCATAATCGGCTTACACCATCGCGGCCTGACAGACCGAGCAACGGACGAGCGATCCTGAAACCTCGAAAGCTTCGATATAGCGTACTTACTCTCGAAGATACGCTATTGCTGCATCTATCCTTCTCTTTCTCTCTCTCTCCCTCTCTCTCTCTCTCTCTCTCTCTCTCTCTCTCTCTCTCTCTCTTTGAATTGCCTACTATCATCCATTGTGAATTACCTAACAGTACCAAGCTAGCTTCGCGAGAACGAATCAAATACAAGGAAATATATGTATACATGAGTTGGTATGTTTGTATGCTATATTCTCCAATTTGTACTAGAACGAAAGTACAGGAGTTAGCTAACAGGCACGCTAAAGATACGCGCGATTTCGACAACGATCGCACTAGCTCCCGATCTAGTTGTCAACAGGGAAGGGGAGAGAGGGGGGAGTGGCAACGAAACGATAGATAGGAGTTAGCTGGGATACTGACTAATCTGCCAATATAAATGGCATTGGTCTAGACGGCACGTCGTGTTAAATGATGCTTGATATCTCTCTCTCTCTCTCTCTCTCTCTCTCTCTGTATTCTCGCTTTTGGAATTAGGTTGATTAGAGGATACTGAATTATTGGAAGGAAGAACTTTATTCGCTGAGATTGGACTTTATATATAATTTATTTCTAATTATACATTCTGTTACGTACATGTATGTATGTGTAGTTCTAATTTCATAAGTTTGTATTAACCAATCGTCAATCTCAATTACTATGAAAAAATATCGATGATCTTTATCTACAAGTTATTTATTTATTGTATAATTTATTTCCAATTGCATTACAAAAATTACATTTTGATACACATACGTATATGTATTTCTAAATTTTTAAATTCGTATTAATTAATCGTCAATCTCAGTTTCTATGATCATTATCTCCAAGCTGTGAGATTTATTAATATTAAATAAGAGAAAATGATCGAATTTGCATAATCATCCTGAGAAACACATAGAACCATTCCCATAATCGTTTCGTCATCGTCCATTAAACATTATTAATATCGAATACCATTCTCCTTAACAGATTATTAATTTACTCGGAGAGTTAATGACGATGGTAGACTCGGCAACAGCCGTAACGGCTAACTACGATCGAGGGTATAATCTCCCTTAATGGTCCGATATTCTCCGTAACGATATAACTTAGAGAGAGAGAGAGAGAGAGAGAGAGAGAGAGAGAGAGAGAGAGAGAGACAACTTGAGAGTGAGATAGACAGATATTTGCTAGTAATCCAAATAAACGAAGCATACACGAGAAGAAAAAAGTATATATTACCGATTAGCTTTATCTTCGGCCATTTACCAAATAGATCTACAATAGATAAATATTCAATGTATAATAACGTCATTTGACAAGGCGTTGATAGTTCCAGCACGTATCCTAGCTATGTATACGGTTAATTATTCGAACAAAGCCAAGAACACCTAGTCTCGAAAACAATGAAGATCTAACATCTTCATCGTCGTTCGTTCTTTTCGATCGATCTAACGGTCACAATGCGAGTCTCGTAATCAAAGGCAATCTAGCGTGATCGATAGAGACTCGGGTTTCGCTTCGGGCAATGTAAAAGGAATGTTACGCGTCAAAGTTTCGATAACTCGAGTCAGACGATCCTCAGGACATATCTCATCGTTGCCGATCATCAAAGAGAAAGACCGTGTCTGCGACGACATTTCTCGGTATGTATGTATTCTCTCCTCCTTACGGGACACCGTTATAAAGGCTTCTCTCTCTCCCTCCCTATTTCTCTCTCTCTCTCTCTCTCTCTCTCACTTTCTCTCCTCTCTTTATCTATCTCTTTCTCTATCTCGACGAAGTCGGAGACACTCGGTGACGGGTGCCTGCGGGCCGACACCCAGAAGAATAGCACCAACGATGGGGTTGGCGTTAGAAGTGCGACAGCAAGGGATTTGAACGAGAGAGAGAAAGATATATATATATATATATATATATATATATATATATATGTATATACATATATATATATATACACACAGTGGGTTTTAGGGTGGAGCTGGGAGAAGGGCTTTTTTTATTTAATTAGCGAGATGTACGAGGTACAAAGACCATCGTAGCAGTCTTCCGCTCTTATCCAGCAAAAGTTCTTGCTCAAAGACCGTGGCAGTGCCCACGTTATATCACCCATTCTCTCTATCTACCTCATTCCTCTTCATTTTTGCTTTCCTTCTTTCACCCTCTCTCTTTCTGTTTCTATGCCTCTCTCTTTTTCTTTCTCTCTCTCTCTCTCTCTCTCTCTCTCTCTTTTTCACTCTTTTTACCTCTTCTTTCCGTTGTTTCGGTCTTTCGACATACGATTAATATCCCGCTCTCTTTGCGTCACTCTGAAATCATTTCTTCTCTCAGCTTCTTCTCTACTTTCCTTCAGGCAGTCGAGAAAATGGAAAGTAGTGAATACGGGCGACTGGTCAGACACTTTGATCTACGTATTCACGGAAAGATGGTAGATAGAAAGGAGAGGACATTCGCCTAGACCTGGATGGAAATTTATTTATATGCGTGATGTGCAAAAAAAAAAAAAAGAAACAAAGAAAAGAAAACACAAATTAATAACGAAAGAGATTTAGTTGAAATTATTTATTCGTACATATGAATGGAAGCAAAATAGATTTTATTACATTTAAGCAAAACAAGATTCGTATATAAAAAAGAGAGAGGGAAAAGAACAGTAAACAACATAATTAACAATAATAATAAATATTAAAATTATAAATTAATTAAATATAGAACTCTCTCTAAAAGAGAGAAAGAGAGAGAGAGAGAGAGAGAGAGAGAGAGAGAGAGAGAGTATCGAACTGTAAAAAATAGGATAAATCAAATTTGAGATGAATGTAGAAAGTTTTTGCCTCTATCAAAGGTTCAAGTTCGTCGAGATAAACGGTAAAGTAAGAGATAATCTTTGAAACAACTCTACGCAGTTTAGTTATCGTAGCGTGATCAGTAGTAAGAGACAAGTTCGACGTGTTAGAACGCGATGTCACTGATTTCTGATAGAGGAATTAACCCTTGATGTATTCTCGATTTAACTCTACCTCCCTTCGATAGAACCCTCGAATAGGAGCGATATTTAGCGATCGACGCCTTGTATACATTCACGTTTCGAATTTGTGCGTGTATCTGTCTGTATAAATGTGTGTGTGTGTGTGTGTTTTGTCTACGAGGGCTCATAGAGTTATGTATAGGGGGCAATAACGGTGATGCGACAGAGCTCGTGGAATTACACATAATGCACGATAAGTTCTACTTGAATCTTCTCGCTGACTCGACGTTACCAATCGCTACTCGACACTAAATTATTCCTTCGATTTTATGAATACAGGAAGAGAGATGAAGAGATGGAGAGAGAGAGAGAGAGAGAGAAAGAGAGAAGGAGAGATTGATGGACAGAGAGAATGCTAACGCGGAAAACGAACGCAAACCGATTACGTTGATTTCGCTGCGTCGAAATATCGAGGCATTTCGTTATCGATATACGCGTTGTAATTACTCATTCGTTAAGATCGATACTCGAAGGATATCGTTACTGGAACACGTCATCATTATTAATAATTATTTCTACGTTCGAAGAGAAACGACATTTCGTTATTTGTTGTTTCATTTCGATTGGTCATTTGTCTTTCAAATTTTTCCATAACGTTTCTTATTCTCTCTCTCTCTCTCTCTTTTTCCTTTTCTTTTACGTAGTTTCTTATTAGAAAAGCTTGGTGATCTGAAATGGTCGAGAAGCAGCACGAGTTCTCGAGAACGGAGATCCATCTCCGGTTGAGAAACACGGCCAGAAGGAAAAGAGTTATACAGATGAGTGAGAAAAGGAAAAAGAAAGAAAGGAAAAGAGAAGGGGAGGAAGAGGAAAAGGCGTCCACTGCTAAACGCGATCGAGCACGTGCAAATACGAGAGGCAGCCTCGGAGGAAACAAAGAGGGAACTGCAATAAAAAACTTATTAAAGGGGTCTTGCCCGGTAAAGTCCCAGTAAATATTTGACCGGTCTTTAGACTCTCCGGACCTCTGGTCCATTATGAGGAAACTGGCCTTTCCCTTTCTCTCTCTCTCTCTCTCTCTCTCTCTTACTCGCCCATTCACAACATACATACAAACGCACGCACACACACACACACACACACACACACATATATATATACGTGCACATAAAGTATCTTCCTCTTTCTATCTCTTATGCTTTCTTCGCCTTTTTTCTCTCTGCCTCTCATCTCTTTCTATCTCTTCTATGTTTCTTCACGATTTGGATTCTTTATTTGAAAGTCTTCCTCTTCACTTTTACCGTAAACCTAGAAACTCTTCGATTAATAATATTTCGAACAAACGAGCAAAACATTGGAGATATATATTTTTTTCTTAGTTTTTAATTTTTTTGCTTTTTTTTTATTTTATTTTATTTATTTCCTCGTTCTTACCCAAGTCCGTGTCTCTTTCAGGGCCTGCACCTTCTCCTTCTCCTTCTCATATACATGGACCTGTCGGAAGCTTTTATTGTACATATATATATATATATATATACATACATACGTACCTACGTACGTATTCTCCGCTCGTTCGGATAAGTGCTTCGTGGCTCGCTCTCACCGGACTCGCATGCACATACATATATACATATATACATACATATATATATATATATATATATATGCATATATGCATACACAACATCACACATATGTATATGTATCGTTTCGACGCCGATATTACCCGCTTCAACGTAGCAGCAGGCGTTGGCAAGCTACCAAGAGGACGACGTATCGAATCAATATTATCTGCGTTCCGCTTTCACGTCATCAATTATCGTGGGTATCGTTTTCCAGCACGTATATATATATATATATATATATATATATATATATATATATATATATGTATATACACATATACAGATCGTACACTTTACCTATACATTTTCATCTCCTCTCTCCCTCTTTCTTTCGAAAATACGCACGCGGATGTCTCAACAGGCAATAGTCGTTTCGATCCTCTTCACTTCCTTTCATTCTCCCTCCCTCTCTCTTTCTCTCTAGGCTTTAGGATCTCGAACAATTGCTATTTCATCATCATCGGTTACGAATCAGAATCGGTAGAAAAGATATCGATGTATTGTTTAGAGACGTATTGTTTCTCTCTCTCTCTTTCTCTCTCTCTCTCTCTCTCTCTCTCTCTCTTTCTCTCTTTCTCTCTTTCTCTAGCACGCGTGCGCGTTTTCTCCCACCTCCCCTATGGCGATAGCTCTCTCTCATTGTCGTCGAGTGGCATTGTCGAATAAATGCGTGCCATTGTTCCGCGGTTTATCGAAAACGGAGATAGAGGTTGTGGCTCGTTAGTTCGCTCGATTCGATTCTCCTTTACTTCGTATCTATATATATATATATATATATATATATATATATATATATATATATATACGATACGTATATTCATGTGTATATATATATATGTACATATATTGTATATATATATACATATATTGTATATATATATATAAATAAACGACTATAGACATGTTGGCAAATGCCACTCTTCTTACGTTTCTAGTATATTTTCTGCCTCCCTCCCTCTTCTTCTCTCCCTTTAACTCTTTCCTTTCTTCGTTCTCTTTATTTCTACCCCTCGTAGATCCTTTTTCGACGATAAGCTCGCTGATCAAAGGAGGGACTTGGGTACGAAAAGCAAGCCAACTCGAGGGTTTCGGTGATTTTTCATCAGGATATTGCGTATCGATAGCCTAAAAGGTAAAATGTTGTTTTACGAGGTACCCTTTCGTTAGGGTATAATTTATCAAAAGGTTTATATTAGTTAAAAGTGTTACTATAATACGAAGCTTTTGTTATTAAAATTCATCGATCGTATCTACTCTTCTTTGAAAAAAATAGCTTGCGAAAAATCAACTCGGAAGATTTAATTCGTTCATTTTCAAACGACGAATATTGGTTTAAGTTTATAATTAAAATGTTAAACGTAGAAAGGGCAGTGTACGTAGAAAAGAAGAGAGTTTTAGATAGGAATTCTCGCTTTTTTCGAAAAAGTAGTTATAATGACCAGTCCGGTATATTGTACTTAAACCTACGAGTACAGAGAGTACGAACATGTTACACGGAAAAGGATGGATAGAGGGTGGGATAGTACTGGAGAAAAAGAGATAGATAGAATGAGAGACAGATAGAAAGAGAGATAGGGAGGATGAGAGGAGGGTGAGTGCTACTGGATGAGGACGTGGATCCGTGAGAGACCGAGGACCCAGCAGGCGGTCTCGAGTGTCTTGTCAATATGTATAGTGTCATCGATGTCTCTCCACTGGACGACTATCCTTCCTATGCATCCGTCTACACGAACGTTCTCTCTCTCTCTTTCTCTCTCTCTCCCTCTCTCTCTCCTTCTCTTTCTCGTATACAAGCTTGCGCGCGAGCGCTCGTATGTATATGTATATACTTACAAGTGCGTATATATATATATATATACATATGTGGGGATGTGTGTAAAGTATACGCACACAATTACATATATTCTCCTCTACAGACACGCATTAACAAGGATTTGTCAGGATAGCGTCACAGGATAGGTATCATCGTGGCCGAGGCCACCAGGGATTATCTCCTTCTTCGACGTCAAGCCCAACCCTACGCTAAATAATTTCAACAATTTTCATTAGGAACTTAGAACTGTCGTGGTGGCTGTCCTGCTGCGAGCAATGTACTTACTTATCTATTTTCGAATCTATGCGTTGAATTTTGTTTCTTTTATTTATTTATTTATTTATATTTTTTTTCCTTTTATTTTTATAATCTTAACTTATTATATGGTACGTTTCGAAAATGTAATTAAATTTTGATCACTTTATTTAACGATAAAATATCAAAAATAAAATTCTTAACTATGTAGATTTCATCGAAAAACGTTAAGTTCTTTGATCGTAAAATTCTTAACGTTATTTACTTTTTACTTTGAGAAAAAAAATTATAGCAAAAAAGAATAAAACTCTGGCCATCAATTCGATTCGAAAGATAGGTCATATCGAATTTTCAGAATTTTTTTTCGACGTTCTCGTACTTTTAATTAATCAAATCTTTTTTCTTTTTTTCCTCGTTTTATTAATTTTTTTTTTTTTTTTTCTTCTTTTTTCATCCAACGTACGAGCTTTCACGATAGGAAGTCCCTAGCGTCGAGCTCTTTTCCACGTACACATAGTCGCGCATGAGTACACATAGTCGCGCATGAATACACACGAGCATATAGGTTTATGCGGTCGGCGGACGAACTCGTGAATCGTTCGAATTTATTTCATTCGAATCAGAACCGCAACTTTAATAAATAATTAGCCGTCGAGTGATGATCGGATGTAACAACCAGTGCAGAGAATTTTTTTGTTGAAATTATAATCTCTTCATCCTTCTTTTTCATGCTCTCTCTCTCTCTCTCTCTCTCTCTCTCTCTCTCTCTCTCTCTCTCTCTCTCTCTCTCTCTCTCTCTCTAGTATGAAATAAATACGAGAAATAATATTTTTATTTTTTATAATCTTTTATTGAATATAACTATTACGATCGGAAAATGGTAAAAAATTCAAAGATATTTTCACAATATTTGATAGTTAAAAAAAAATAATCCCGAAAATATGTGAGAGAAAAAATTGTGTTTGTGAGTGAGAAAAACAGAGAGAGAGAGAGAGAGAGAGAGAGAGAGAGAGAGAGAGAGAGAGAGAGAGAGAGAGAGAGAGAGATACCGAACGATATATGCAAGTAAAGAAAAGAGGGATATATATGCACGCGTCTACGGAAGAGAGTATTGTTTGAATTCCCTCTCATTTCGATTAATTAAGTGCTCTACCCTTTTCGCATACGAACGCCCTCGGGATACCTTTCGTACTGGCAGACTCCGTAGAGCGAAAGGTGTTTTGTTTGTCGGACTTTGCCCGCATTTCTGTCACCGAGCCACTCTACGTTCTATTCCGTTGATACTCATTGTCGAGAAGAAAAGAAAAAGAAAAGTAACGAAGAAAAGTTCGTGAGATCCTTTCGAGATGAGTCTTGTTTTCTTAGATCTTTCTTAAAAATAGCCGATATTACATTATATTTTACATAGATATTTGTTTTGCTAGAACGTAATATCAGGTTGATCGATCGATCGAGTCTAGCGATTAGTATCTAATCCGGCTGTTAGCTCGCACATCATAGTGAGGATTGGGTGAGAAAGGGAGAAGGGTGTAAGAGAGAGAGAGAGACGCTCGTAAATGCATACTCGTGATAGCAAACAAGGGTTAGAGTAGGTGGATTTGATGTATTACGAACTATCATTACGGTATTATAGTTTGTTCTTCGAAGACGATCGCTCCTTTTTATTTGATAATAATTATTTTATAACGTATAAATAAGTATTATTAGGATCGTACAAGAGAATAGAGATTTTTGTGAATGTTTCTTTTTTTTTCTCTTTTGTTATTTCCTCCGGGAGTATAAAAGAATTATTAAAAAAAAGAAAAAGAACAAAAAAAAAAAAAATAGTGAAAACGGTTTAACGAAGCTTTGAGATTTAAATGGATTTGTGGTTGCAATATTACAACGTATTAATAAATTTAATGTGGCGTATATTCAACAATTTAGTTTTCCATTAAATTTCGTTAATCTAAATTATGATGAAATAATTTTCCCATTATTTACGCACGAATATTTACTTATATATTAGCCATGGGTTTAATATTTTTCTCTTAAAAATTTAAAAAAGAAAAAAGGAAAATCGAGAGGAACGAAAATAAATCAGTTAAATGAATATATAACGAATATACATATATATGTATATGTATGTATAACGAATTTGTAATATTTCCAATTTAAACAACATTCATTCGTCCGATTTAAGGATTTTTCTGAAGAAGAAAATATTCGTTTATTTGCAAGTTACGTGCTAGCATTCGTCCTTCTCCTCCTCTTTCTCCTTTTACTTCTCCTCCTCCTCCTCCTCCTCCTCCTCATTCTCCTCCTCCTCCTCTTCGTCCTTCGACAACTGTGCCATCAGTGATTACTCAACTCGAGGATCATTAATCTCTTCCCCGTTGTATCAAGCGATGGCAACACTTTCGCGTCGATGCTTATCCATCGTTAATGATATATTATCAAGCGAACCGGAAGGCTCGTCGATATTACGAAAGCGACAATTAATGGGGTTTTATATCGATTGATATTACGCTTGAACGCTCTCATTCCATCAATTTTCAGAAATATCGACTCGTTTTACTTGTAAATCATCGAATTCAATAGTTCATTTTTTTCTCTTTTATTTTTTCTTTTTTCAAATGCACAAGAATGGTAACTATTTCACTCTCTCTCTCTCTCTCTCTCTTTATTTTTTTTCAATAATTACGAACTTTTGATCGACCTATTAAGAATTATTAGAGAAAAGTTTTACAGCCAATAGATCAATGATTTTTATTACTTTCTTTTCTAACTTTTTTCTTAACGATTTTCTAACAAGGTAGAACGCTTATCTCTGCAAAATTCAATTGGCACGCGTTTCGACTTGTTTGACATACATTACGCCATATACATACATATACGTACGCACGCTAACTAAATATACATCTACGTATATGGAGAACACATAGATGGTACGTTACGTTTAAGTACATAAATATTATATAATATCAATCGATCAATACTTTTCATTTCTATCGAATCGTCAGGGAATATTAGATATTATTTCAAACATCTCTCGTTACTTTCATTGTCACAAATTTTCAACATTTTTCCATTTATTTTTATTACATTTTATTCGTCTTAATAATTTTATCGTTTCTTCTTTTTCTCTTTTTTATTATGCATATACGTGTGTGTGTATGTGTGTTTGTGTATATATATATATATATATATATATATATATATATATATATATATATAATGAAGTTTATCGACGCGTCGAACTTTTCTTCCTCTATTTTTTTTCCACTTTTGTGTTTTTCATGGTATAAGAAAGAGAATGACGTCTCGGAAGGTGGCTTGGACATTTCCGATGGAAAACTCCTTGAAATTCTCCTGAGGAGCTTACACCTTTCTCCCTCCCCCTTCTCTCTCTTTCTCTTGAGAATTCTCCGACCGTTTAATGACGAAGTGACCAATACAGCCGTCGGATCTCATGAACCCTTTTAAGCGAAGGACAGTTTATAGTCTCTTTATATTTGCCCTCGAAAAACCTTATATTTCTTCTTCTTTTTCTTCTTCTTTCTCTTCTTCTACTTCTTCCTTCTCTTTTTCTTCTTTTTTCCCCCGTTCATTTTATTTATTTATTTTCTGTATTTTCTTTAATTGCCATTAATGAAACTAAATAGTCGGCGTGAATCCTTGTAAAAATCAGGGCAAATTACGCCACTCAAAGAAGCATTATAAACTTTGTCTTGTTCCCTTCAAATATAAAAGAAGAAAATCGGTCGACTTTCGATTTATTCGACGGATTCTATTCCGGTATTTGCGTGTGCAACCGCGTAATTAAATACATCCTCATTAGTAATGGGGAGTAATTAAAAGAAGTACGACGAGTGAACGTCGTTAAGAGACGAATTACGTCACATTGACGAGAAAACCTATCTTCCTCATTAATTGACGGAATTGTAGGATTTATAAAAAACAAAAAAAAAAAAAAAACAAAAAATTAATTATCTGGTTAAATTAATTAAGATCGTAAAAAAAGAAATAAAAGAGAAAAGAAAAAGAAAAAAAAAAAAATAATATTCCCACCGTTCTCGTTCGGAGTCTTACAGAAATCTGAGAACTCTATACGATACGATCGACTTCGACTTTTTTTTTTTCATTTTAATCTTCTACTTTGGTTGGCTGAGAATCACTGGCAAGGCCGACGTTTCACGACGTATTCACGACAGAAATAAATACGAAGTGAAAAGGGCTTGGGTTCTTTTCACGGAAGAATATAATTGCCAGAAAAATAAACGATTGCAAAGTCTGTTTGCTCGCGCCTGCCACCCCACTTCTTTTTCCTTTCTTTCTCTCTCTCTCTCTCTCTCTCTCTCTCTCTCTCTCTCTCTGTCTGTCTCTATCTCTCTCTATCTTTTTCTCTCTCTTTTTCTTTCTCACACTATTACTCTGTCGTTCCTACCCCTCTCTTTCCTTCTCTCACCACAAAATCTCTACCCACTGCCTTTTCCGTCTCTTTTCAGCATCCTTCAGTAGCTACACGCCCTCTGTCTCCGACCCAACCTCTTTAGTTACCTTCGCTCTATCTATCTCTATCTTTATCATTCTCTCCCTCATTCTTTCTCTTCGACCCGTACTCTCTACCGTTTCTTTCACTCTCTCTTTCTCTTCCTCTCTTTCTCTCTCTCTCTCTCTCTCTCTCTCTCTCTCTCTCTCTCTCTCTTTCTATCTTCTTCGACTCCCACTCTCCAGCACGACTTCGTGGAAAAGCTCACTCGACTCGCGGGTCAACGAATTCGCAATTACGATCTTTCACGTCGACGTGACTACCCTCTCTCTCTCTTTCTCTCTCTCTGTTCATCTCATTCTTTTTCTATCTTTCAACTTTGGAATCCTCCAAGTTACCCCTTCCTAGTCCTCCCTTACTTCGTTCACAACCACCATATTCTTCCTTTTCTTCTTCTCTTTTCTTTCCTTTTCGTTTCTTCATACGTTTACTCTCTTTACTTTCATGATTCTCTCTCTCTCTCTCTCTCTCTCTCTCTCTCTCTTTCTTTGCATTACTGTCTGATCAGTCTCGGTTTGAAAAGTATTTACTACTTCGTTTTTCCTTCTTCCTATCCCTTTCCACAGTAACTTCACATTTATTTTGACTTTTCTATGTCTCCCTTCTAACTCTCTCATCTCTTCACGTCGCACTCCCACACAAGTTTATATCCACTTTTCTTCGCATTTTATTTCTAACATTCTCGTATATGTCGTGTCGTTGTCCTCAGGCAGACCATAACGAGATTTTCAAGATCTAAAAAAGGCCTCGTAATCGTCTTAGACTAGTGTAAGTCGCTTTTCTATTCTCCATTTTACACACGCTATACACGAAGACGTTGGTGGTCTTCGCATTCGAACGAAAGTGTAGATTGGAACGCTGATATCTCGTTAAACTTTTTCGAAAATATTTCTTTTCTATCATCATCATCATTATCACCATCATATATATATATATATCAATAATTTTCTGTACTATTTTCGTTATCCTGAGAGTATTAGAAAATAATAATAATAATAATAAACGAAACTTGTATTCTACATCAATAACTAAATTAAAAAAAACAGAAAGAAAAGTAAAATGATTTTCAACGAAAATTATATTATTCGAAAATAATTATACATCGTTTGTAGTTCAAGGCGAAAATATATTATATATCTATTCTTGCATGAGTAAAAACTTTTTTTCGCTCGCTTTTCTCTCCGTTACCAATTCTCCTCCCCCTCTCCTCTCCCCTTTATGCCACTGGCAAACCCTTAACGACATTAGAAGTCTAGACGCTATACTTTTGAAGTAGGTATATCTCAAAATCACGAGGAAGCACTTTTCTCGTCTCTTTGAACGACTACTCCCGCCCTTCTTTCGATTTACTCTGCCACAGGACTTTCGTGTGCATACACACAAACAAATACACACACACACACACACAGAGGAACATATATATATATATATATATACGTACGTCCTGTCTTCTGTTGAATATTCTTGTGCATCTTTGCGAAGAAAGGTTCGTATTTTTGGTAGCAAGGAGGTGGTAGGGGTTGGAAGAGGCGGAAGAGAAAGAGAGGAAGGGGGAAAAAGAAAAGAGAAAGTAGAAGAAGAAGAAAAAAAAGAAAGAGAGCAAAAGCCTCTGGGATAGTACTTTTGCATTGTTGCGTCATTTCTCTTCTTTCGTCGCGGCACTCCTGCGTGCCACGACGCCTCGTCGTACGTGCGTGAGTGAATGAGCTAGCAGTGCACGGGAAGGAGGTGGAGTATGAGGGGGAGGGGTACTAGATGAGTTAGAGGGTGGGAGCGCATGAACTCCCTCGCGTGAGCCTCGCCACGTCTTTGCTACACCCGTACCGCCAGAGGAACCATTGGCGTCGACCTCATTCCTAATGAAATGTTAAATCTTCGATCTATAATTTATATTTTCTCTTTTCTTTTCGTTTTCTTTTCTTTTTCCTTTTTTATCATAACAACAGTATATGTCTTTATTAGCACCGAATTATTCTTCCTAAATCTGACGTTAAAGATTTTAATAAACGCAATATAATTCAATTGAAATTTTATTTATATAATAGTTATGTGTATATATAATTAATTGAAAAGTAATAATATAAAAGATTATTATCCTTTGGATTATTTCACTGTTACATTGGAAAATATTGAATGAATTCATTCCTCATTTTTCAATTCAATATGCATATGTGCTTTCGAGTTCTTCGTCTAATTTTCATCCCCTAAAGAAAACGATTTAAGATTTCGTCGTTTGGATCCATAGCATAACATAATCATAGTGACGTACTTTAAGTGCGTCAAGGGGGAAAGAGCTTCGATATTTTTAACTCTCTGAATAGGTACGTATTTTTTATCTTAGAGACAATGCATTAGAAATGAGAATGGGGTTGCGTCGAGAAAGTAATACGATTAAAATTCTATGACGGATTTTAATACACGGTAACCCTCATAGGCTACGCCTATGCGTAAAATGCGCATGTACCATCGTATATGAGCGTGACTGAAAGAAAAGGGGTGAGAAAGAAATAGAAAGAGAGAAAGAGAGAGAGAGAGAGAGAGAGTACTACGTTGGCTAACAAAGCGTTTGAAGGGCCGTTGCATTGTTTTTACGTTGCATTGTCGTTGTCGTATTTCAAAGCGTGTCAAAAGAACGTAAATCTATGACGTAGCGCGCCACTGCAATCGCTTTTTTCCTCCTTCGAATTCCAATACTACCGACGCGTATTTACGCGCGAGGGTGCTCTCTCTCTCCCTCTCTCTTTCTCTCTCTCTCTCTCTTTCTCTCTCTCTCTTTCTCTTTCTCTCTCTCTCGCGTTATCCTCGTGTCGAGCACAACACACGAAATCAATTTATGAATTAACCAGAGAATCCAATCTTTACGCCTCTATTGAACAGGTCATGTTCGACGCAAAAAGAAAAGAGAAAATGTGAAAAGGCAAATAGGCAATGATCTCGTTTCGTTTCGATATAGTATCTATATAGATCTGTTTTATTAGTATCAACGAACTATTTTCATCGAACATTTGTTATTTCTTACTTTCGTTTCATTTGTTGTAAACTTGTGTCTTTTTATTTCTTCATAATCTTATGAGAATTCGTTAGATATTTACGATTCGCTAATTGTGGTGGATTATCGTAATGCAATCTAATGATCATAAATGGTATCTATCAAAATGACTATAGAAGAAATATTTCGACAAGCCGTAGTTGATTTTTAATACTCGTAAAGGAAACATCTACTGCTCGAATATTTTTATTGTTTATGTGATTACAATCAAGTCGTATGGGATCTTATGGACGAGGACAATTTCTGAGAATATTTACAATTAGGAATCATCATCAAGTGAAGATATCACAGTGAAAGTATAATTTAATTAGAATGAAATCAATGACCTAGGACACTGGAATCATTATTTACTGTAGTAAAGCAAATAATTTATTGTACATATATATTATGATTAGATAATTTTTTTAAATAAACATTCATATACATAATTATGATAATAAAGCAACACTATTAGAAAATAATATATAAATTATTTTATATTAGAAAAAGCAATTGTATTAAAATATCGATATATAATTATATTTTAAGTTTTAATGTAAATGTTACACAAAAGAATATAAATAAATATTAATTAAATAGAAAATAGTATTTTTTAATTAATTTCTCATTTTTTCTAATATCATCTAATATCTCCTACCTTTTTCTGTCAAAAATTCCACCTATAATACTATATACAATTTTCTCGTATACTTACTTTCTAGTACTTCATATTCTCCTATTAGAAATTTCAAATATTAACCAAATCGAAAATTTTCCCGCAATTCGATTCTTGTATCAAGATTACATGATGCATAAAGAGGTGGCACGCGAAATTCTGCCACCATCTGCTAAGTTATATTTTTCTATTCAAAAATTCATATTATGAAAAGCTCGACAATTTTTCCACGCTAATCTGGATTTATATTAGGTGATATATATGATGCCCGAAGACATCTAGTGGGCTAGAGGTGGCGCGATTTCACGTGCCACCTCTAGTTAAATTATCATTTCCTGTTCGAAAATTCAAATTCTGGATAACTCAAAAATTTTTTCCGCAAATTGAGTTTTGTATTAGGATCACATGATGTACGAAGAGGTGGCATGATTTCTCGTGCTATCTCTTGGTAAATTATATTTTCCTATTCGAAAATTTAAATTAAGAAGAGCACGGAAAATTTTCTCACAATTCTGGATTTGTAACAGGATTATATGATGCGTAAAGAGATGACATGTGAAATCGTGCTACTTTCTGGTACATTATTATCCTATTAGAAATTTCAAATCCTTAATAAATAGAAATTTTTTACCCAAAATCATTTTGGAATCAGAATGATATGATTTGGAAGATGTTGTATAGGTTAGCATGAGAATAGAGAATATATAATTTCTATTTATTATTATTTATTTAAATGTAAAATAAGTTGATTTACATTTTTTTTACATTCTTATGTACATTTGTATAAAATACTTTATATAACATTAGCATTACAAAAAGATATGTTTTAATTATATTATATAAATTTTTTATTACAGAATAAATCTTATTCGATACATAGATTATATCATTATTCATTATAATTTATATTTCTCTAGGGACAATTCTCCCCAAAGATCGGTTGAAAACACAAATTTTGGTGGCATAGTACATTTGCTGTCTAATATATTCGTTTTTCGAAAAGGATTATTCTTCCTTCACGCAATGGCGTATTTAATTAATAAATTAAAAAGTATAATTGCTTATTTGGTAGATAAAATCATCTACCAAATTTGGCTATTTATATATCTATACCTCCATATAATATTTGTCTCTAATTAATGTTTACTCTTCTATGATATTATTCTACAGATAAAGAATGTTTAATGTCTTATAATAAAAGACGACTTATTGTAGTTTTCCAATACTTTATATCTTTCCTCCAGTCCTGCGAGAATTTGATTTATCTACCAGTCAGGTTATCGTAGAAAGTCCTTAATCCACCTAAGCGAGGGCTCGTTAATCTTCCTTCCAAATGTAAGAGAGTAATATAAAGTGTAATGCGTATCGACGATTTTTATCCAAAAAAAATAGATTCCTCCAGAGAGGGAGAGAGAGAGAGAGCGAATTCTTATTACACTCCATAGGGATCCAATAAAATATATAATCCCTTTCCTCGTAAGCTCCCGATAATAGTCCTTGAAAAATAATACTCTCTCTTATCCATACTTTGGTATCTCTCATTAGAGTTATCTCTCTATGTTTTTTTCCTATAACAAAAATAAATAGTTTTCTTCGTTAATGCATAAACTATTATCTCCAAGTTATATAATAGACATATTCACATGTCAGATATAATAATATAAAAGGTGTCACACGGTGCTGTATACAGATGGAATAACTCTCAACAATGCTGACACATTCGTATTTCATGTGAGGAATATAGAAGTAGAAGTGTGCTAACGTGTTCACCGAACGAAGTTCGAAAAGTTCTCAGAGGAAATGGTTAATGTCTAGTCGGTCGACAGCAAAAGGACCACGTAATAAACGTATGTTCGAATGAAAGGAATTGGTTCTTTGCATATATATATATATATATATATATATATATATATATATATATATATATATATAACTCGAATCGCAACGGTTAAATTAATTTTGTGAATTTTCAAATTTCCCCTCGAATCTCCTTCAACTATACTGATAACGTTAAGAGAACATAGAGAGAAAGAGAGAGAGAGAGAGAGAGAGAGAGAGAGAGAGAGAAATAGAAAGAATTAGATCTGTTTTTCCAATTTCGTTCGAAAGAACATTTAGTTTGTTGAATTTCCGATTAACAAAAGCACATTTAAATAAATTAGAAAGGAAAGAATAATGAAATCAAGAAAAATAGAGTCGCACGAATAGGAACGATATTATTGATAGAACGAAAAACGAGAGAAATTCTTTCATACACATACTCAAGTTTTTTCATACACATATAGTAATAATAGTAGTTACCTAACTGCGACGAGACCAAGACCAGAGTAATCTCGTCAAATTACGCACAGTCTTTAATTTCCGGCTACTTCCCTTCGACATTCTCGATAAAACTGACAAAATGAAGTGAAGGTTGTAAGGACGATGTCGAACATTGATTTACATATGTATATGTACATAGTATCTACATATGTACATGATAGGTATAACAAATTGTCGAAAGTACGAAGATTTCAATTATTTAAATAAAAAGATTTAAACAATTAACTAGTAGAGTCATCTATCTCTTATACGAACAATTTGTTATAAAAAACTGATATGTGTATTAATGTTAAAACACATTATAGGTATATATACCGTCTATATATATATATATATATATATATATATATATATATATATATATATATATATATACTAACGTGCGGTTTCGTCGGCGATCGATAAAGAAAAAAAGGAAAGAAAGAAAAGAAGGAGCAGTTATCGCGCAAATTTGGAGTGATTCCAAACCGCGTGCCGAAGACAACGACAACGACAACGACAACGACAACGACAACGACAACGACAACGACAACGACAACGACAACGACAACGACAACGACAACGGCAACGACGAAGATGAAAACGAAGAAGACTCGTCGTACTAAAAGTTGCGATAGAGGTAAAGACAGAGATAAGAGAAGAGGACGGTGAAAATACTTTTCGCTTATTGGACAATTTCTGATGGACGTGTTGTCGATAGTAGTAGTGGTACGCGAAACGAAACAATTGGATCGAACCGACTAAGATGGATAGAGTATCGACAGCCAAATCAATTGTCTTGTTCGTCCTCCAAAATGGCGGACTTTACAGACATCTCATACTTGTTCTTTTCTCCCTAATTCCTTCTATTCTCTAGTGAAAAACTCTCCTGCGAAAGTAAAATTCGAATCAGCCATAACGAGAGAGATAGAAAGAAAGAGAGAGAGAGAGAGAGAGAGAGAGAGAGAGAGAGAGAGAGGAAGAAAGGGAAAGAGAGACTTATAGATGTGTGTTATACAAAAAATTGACAAGAAAAGTAACAACATAAAAGAAACGAAGATACTTAAGAGTAAAGAAAAATCTTGGAAAGTTTCAAGAAGAAAAAGGGAAAAAATCTTGTTCCATTTCGAACGAAATGAAATTACTAAACGCGACTAGTACATAGCAGCAGATAAGTAAGTACGTACAATACTAGTTCTAAGCGCTATCGTACGTGCGACTGGAAAGTGGCTGACTTCTCAAACGGCAAGCTTTTAAATTCCATTTTCATCCTGACATGGATGGGAAGAGGCTAAAACTACGAACTCTAGCTATCTTTTCTATCGAGCAACGTAAAATGAGAGAAAAATAGAGAAAGAGAAAGAGAAAGAAATAGAAATAGAGAGCGAAAGAGATAGATATATAGAGAGAATGAGATAGAACGAGATAAAGAGAAAAGGTAAAACGAGCCCTTTACACGAACGAAGCTTCGTGCGTGTCCCTCGTAAATCGACGTCGATTTTTCGAACACGTAATCCGGGATAGTCTCGTTGAATTACGCAATCTCTAATTTCCGGTACGGCCGTCGCTCCCAACTAGGCATTGGGAGAGAAGAGATAGATAGAGATAGATGGATAAAAAGAGAGAGAGAGAGGGAGAGGGAGAGAAAAAGAAAAAAGAAGAAGAGAGTAAGAGAGAAGGAGAGGGAGAGAGAGAGAAAAAGAAAAAGAAAGAAATAAAGGAAGATAGAGACGGAGATAAACGGAAGGACTAAAAGAGAGAAAGAGAAAACGATTGGGTGGATGTGACGAGGCGCGGCGAAATTGCAACTGTCGGATCTCACGTTATACGTGCTCACCAGCAACACACATATATACGCATACATACATGTACATATATATCCAAAGAGAGAGAGAGAGAGAGAGAGAGACAGAGAGAGAAATGCACACGCATGTACGAATGTAGACGTACTAGCTATTCCAGGACATCTCACCGTTCGTGTCCGGATAAGGCTGTCCTCCTTCCGGATCGATCGACGGATTTTGGTGTTGAGGAATAGAGATAGAAATATAGAGAGGGAGAAAGAGAAAGAGAGAGAGAGAGAGAGAGAGAGTCGTCTTTACGTGTGCACCACGGATCGATCCTCTTTGGTTAAGCTTCACTAAGGACATGTATTTCCACAACGAATTCCTACTCGTGACTAAAGTGCAACTATTCGCTAGAAGGAACCATCTTTACTGGCCGCAAAAGTCCATCCACTCGTTTCTCGTTCAACTCATGTTACTCTCTCTTTCTCTCTCTCTCTCTCTCTCTTTCTCTTTCCTCTTTCTCCGTCCGTCTATCTTTGTCTCTCCGTTCCTCTGTCTTTGTCTCGAGCACTTCCAGTCGAAGAGTAGAAACGTCGTTGGAAGAAGGACGCTCGTTTAGAGCTTCAATCCTCGAATGTTCTCGGGCTATCCTTTTACTTCCCTCTCAATGAAGCTAGTTTTGAATTGAAAGTTCCTTCGGCTGGTTGGCTCGTTTGTTCGTACGTTCGTTCGTTCGTTCGTTCGTTCATACGTTTGTTCGTTCGTTCGTCGTTCGTTCGTTCATTCGTTCGTTTGTTCGTCCCTTTGATCGATCGAGATTAAGAATTAATTCCGAAAGCAATTATTTTAATAAGATTATATCGAGATTTCAACGAAATGAAATTGTTTAAATTAAATAAAACAACGTTGTTAAGATTAGTTTATAATTAAACGGTACTTATGAATACACGAAAGGATTATTCTTTATTTTCTTTTCTCTTTTCTTTTTATAAATCACGTTTAATGATATTGTATTCACAATATCAGTTGGGGATTAAGAGTTCATTACGTTAGAAGATTGGCTATAGCAATGCCTATTTTATTAAATTCGAACGTACTTATTTTATATATATATTTTGTACTTTATATATATATATATATATATATATATATATATATATAACAAAGAGAGAGAGAGAGAGAGAGAGAGAGAGAGAGAGAAATAATGCTAAACCTTTGCATGAACAACCGCTGGCTATCGATCTCTCTTGGATCACGATTTGGTTCACTGACTCGTTAAAATCGAGAAACGCACCAAAACAATCCGATGACTTTAATTAAGCGTACACGAATCAAAAGAATGCTTTTGCAATACGAGTTATTTCTACGTGGTAATAGCGATGGCGAAAATATTTCAAAAGATTACAGATGAAATTTTTATGAATTTATTTCTTTCATTATTATTAAACTTATACTAGAAATGAAAGTAAACGAAACGAAGAAAAGAAAAAAGGAAAAAAGAGAAAAAAGTAAAAGAAATAAATTAATTTGACAATTCGATAGATGCTAAATTTCTCGTTAGATGCTAAAGATCCATTCAAATATTCTTCCATCGAAATTATTTCTATTATCTTTGTTTTTCTTTGACAAAAATAATTTTTTCTTTTTTTGTTTCTTTTTCCATTACAACGAATACCTCGGTTCTTTGATAACGTGCGTTCATGAAAGTGCCGAAGCTCGTCCATGAATTTTATTAAAATAGACGAATAGTTGGACGCACAGCTATCCAATCTCGACGGATCGATATTTGACAGAGATATGTACATTTGAACGTGTCTGATACTCCGCCCTCTTACTACTACTACTATTACTAACACTACTACCACAACTACTAATATTATTACTATTACTATTGCTATCATATCTACATTACACCACATGCTCTTCCTTCGGATATAATGGAATGCTCCTGAAAATCTGTACTTTGCCAAACAGTTAACAGAATACACAGCCAGGATGTACATAGATCTTCGATGCAACGGTAAGTTGATAAGTGCACACTTTGATACATATATATAACTACCAGAAATCTCGTTGAAAAGAGTGCAAACCTCAAAATCCATTAGCTAACATCAATGAAATTTTTTCTTCAAGAATTTCACAACAAAAGAAATTGACGAGCTACTTGTTATCTTTATCCCTTTGATTTATTTCATTTGGTGATGTTCACGTTCAACCCTGATCGTTATGGATCGATGATGTCACATCGATCATTAGTTCTAAACTAATAACACATTGAGCTCGACACTGCTCAACTTGTTCGTCATCAACTCTAGAAGTTGATTCTACATTCACGTTTGGTTACGTTGAACTATTTACATTCATCTTCGTGTAAAACAGAAATTCTCGTATTAATTCAAAGACAAAAGGAAAAATAATATAGAAGATAATAACCGATATTATCGATACAAATGATCATACAATATATCAACCCTATCATATAAATCGGATATGAAGATTACTATACAAAAAAAAAAAAAGGAAAAATAAATAAAGAAATAAAGAAAAAGAATGAAAAAACTAATCGTTCAGGTTGACAAGTCGTTTAGAATCATTATTCTCATATCTTTCTATTATAACTAACTTGTTGATACGAACAGTTTCTATTACACATCGATTCGCAAGACGACACTCTTCTTAATTAAAAAGGATCAATCGGAATGCGAAAAGCTTCGAAAGAAATTTCTTTCTTATCCGTCTATTTCTCCTTCTCTCTCTCTCTCTCTCTCTCTTTCTCTCCTTCTCTCTCTTACACACACTCTCTTTTTCTCTTTTTCTCTCTTCTTTCAAAAGGAAAGATCGTTCTCTGCTCTGATCGAAAAGGAGAATGAATACGCATGGAGATGCGGCGTCACAAAGAGGAGACAGAATATTGGAATTCGTATAAAAAGAATTTCACTTACTTCCCGTTTCTTTACTTCCTTCTTCTCTTCCTACTCTTTCTTCTCCTCCTCCTTCTCCCTTTTTTCTTCTTATCAAACATCATCGTCGTCGTCGTCGTCGTCGTCGTCGTATCGATCACGATATCTCTTTCACTGTTATTCTTCTTCTCTCTTTCTCTCTTCTCCTCTTATCCTTCCTTTGTCCTTCTTACTTTTTCTCGTTTCAGTGATAGACTTTTTAATTGAGAGAAGAAGAGCGCGTCAATGTCTCGTTTCCTGGCTCACATTTCTTTCTTTCTTTCTTTCTTTCTTTCTTTCTTTTTTTCTTTTTTTATTTGTTCCTTATTTTATTTTATTATTATTCTTATTGGTACCAACGACCCCGTCCATTACGAATACAACCAAACTATTCATACCTCTTCTCTCGTTTTCCACTTATCGTTGGAAGCTTGTTAACAGTAACGTCTAAAGCTCGTAATCCAGGCCGCAACGTGGAATTCCAATTTCTCAGCGAAGGCGAGACCAAGTACGCACCTCCCCTATCCCTTAACGAGTGATGCATATTTCAACCATCCTCTACTCTCACACCCCGTGCTTCAATACATCTGTCTATCTCTCTCTACCTCTCTCTCTCTCTCTCTTTCTCTCTCTCTCGCGGTCTATCCTTAACCACGAACTGATGATCGATAATAGGAAGAAAATGGAGTTACGTGATATTCTATATCTCTAATCGTTTATATATTTATATATTAATTACGTTCCATATATACATATTTATCATAATTATTTTTAATCTTATTATACTATTAATTATATTTATTCATTAAACGGAATGTCTTCCTTTTTTTGATCATTATTAAATTTTCTTTCTCTGCTTATTTTACTACATTTTAGAACTTTGCCCTTATACAATAATTTCTCTATCTATCTTCATCTCCCTTCCTTTCTTTCTCTCTCTCTCTCTCTCTCTCTTTTTCTCTAGCTCTGTCTAAGTGTATCTCTCCTATCTTTCTTTACACAATTGTCTTTCTCTTTTCGTTACACGCGCTACATCCGAAACCGTTTCAACCGCGTCAAATCGTATTTTAAGCCACGACTCTGAGCGGGACGAGTCGGACTAAATAATTCATCCGATGAATTATTTCCATCCCCGCGGTAGATACAGATATATCTCAACGGTGAACTAACGAGTATCGATCCGGCCAATCGTCTTGCATTTCTAAAAGCATAGCCTTATCCTCTTAATGTTCATAAAACAGAATCGTTTCAGATCTACCACTAGTGTGATAAGCTTTCATTTTGAATTCCCTCAAGAATTATTTCCACCTTTTTCTTTTTGTTTTTCCTTAAAGAAAAAAGAAATCCTTCGATGTAATAAATGCTAAATTTCATTCATTTAATAAAGTATTAAAATCAGTGCGAATTCTAAAATATACATATATATATATATATATAAAAAGAAAGAAAGAATAAAAAAAAGAATGAGGAATGAAAAAAAGACAAGAAAACGAAAAGAAGAACGAGAACAATTAGATTAATTTAAAAAAACGATTTCAGAATTTCTTTCTAATCCTTACCAACAACTATGCCGTGTAACCTGATAAAAGCTTTTTGTCGTTGCTTCCATTAACGAAAGCAGCAAATTACCGAATAATCGTATACCATTTGGACTTTAATTTCATGCAAATCTGGATAGATAAGGATAAGAGAAAGGAAAAGAGAAAGAAACCGAGAAAAGATAGCTACCCACTGTTAACCCCGAACGACTAGATCGATCTAACGTATAAAAGAGATCTCAAAGAGATTCGTGTTCCATCTAATCTTTCCATCTATACCCTTAACCCTCCCCTTCTCTACCTTACTCTCTCCTCCCACCCATTATATCGAATTCTATCCAATCGTCGAAGAAGCACTCAGGGTTTTAGCAATTATCCTATTGGTTACTCGAATTCACAGCTAATGATTAGTTCAAGTTGTATAGATATAAAGAAAGAAAAAAAGAAAAAAGAAACCAAAGAAAGAGAATATACTGAATTGAAAGAAAATTTGGCACGTGAGAGAGAAAGAAAGAGAGATAGAAATAGAGATAGAAATAAAAATAGAGAGAGTGAGAGAAAGAGAGAGAAGATTTACGAAATTACTTTTCATAAATCGTTGGCGAGAAGCCTTTTCTGGGCTCTTATTCGCGTAGAAAATGCAAAGCACAGCACTTTCCCTCTCTCTATCTTTCATCCGTCTTTCTTTATGTATTTCTCTCTCTCTCTCTCTCCCTCTTTTACACGCGATTTACGTAGACAGCCGTGAAAACGTTTTTGCTAGCAGCGCACGTTGTCGTTAAGGTAATGGCCGAAGACAAGAATACTGGGCCTCCGTTTTCCCTTTCGAGTTTGATGGAGAAGGGAAGGGTAGGACACTAGAGGTTGGTACCTGCTTTGCGAACATTTCGATTCGACTTGAGCAGCGAGACCGTTAAAGCTTAACAAAAAGAAAAAAGGAAAGGAAAAGAAGAGCCAGCAAGTTTCCACGTTCAATGGTTGCGGCAACGTATGAAAAATTCTTAAATCAAAGCGTTCCCGATGAAAATATGAAGATGAAATTTTTAACGTTCCGATGATTAAGAAAATACTAAAAATATGAAGAGAGAACTTAGCAAATGCATATCGAATAAGAAAATTACCGTGGAAAAAAGAATAACATAAAAATAAAAATAAAAACTTAATAAATAATTATTTCAATTTATGCCAAAAAAAAAAAAAGAGATTGAAAAATACGACAGCAAAAATAAAATGAAATTAAACGAATCGTTATTAATTTCTCATTGAATTTTCATACTTTTAGTTTTATAATTTAACATATCGTTCAATTTTCCGAAGTATCGATGCTTTCTTTTTCAACACATTTAAAGAAGACCCTTGACCGAATTAATTTTCTCCAGTCGTCCACACGAATGAAATGTTCTTAAATCAATGTTTGTCGAAGCATAAGACATAAAAAAGAGAAAGAAAAAAAAAGAAAAAAAAGGAAAAAGCACGATAGTTCCATCAAACGTACGATTATAAATATCTCTCGATCGACCTCGACGTCTTTTCTCGTACAATGATGATGATAGTAATAATAACAAACGGAACCGACCAAGTTAATCGAGAAACTTAAAAATATATTATCCTCTGTTACATAGACCTTTAATTGATGAACTCGAACGTTCAAGAGAGAAACATACTTTTCTTTGTATTTTTTATCTTTTATTCTTTCATCGTATTACTTGTTCACGTATCCTTGGATCTACAATAGGATCTTCGAAAATGTAATTTCTCTTTTATCTATCTAATCTATCTTCAATAAACAAATAGAAAGATAAAGAGACAGTCAGAGAAAGAGAGAGAGAGAGAGAGAGAAAGAGGGAGAGAAAGAGAGAACCTAAAATCGATTAAGAATTAACGATAACAACGTTGTAATACACGAAACTTCGTGATAATCGATAAAGGTCATTTAACGAGTAGTTATTAGCAAAGAAAATAATAGTTGAATAACTGAAAAGGATAGTTACGCTTCGATGACCGATCTGTTACTAACTCGAATACGTAAACTCTCGTTCGTACTAACTATACATATTTGTCGATTGATGACCCACGTACGATGTTACAATCTGTTATCCTATAAACTGTATGGTAACTAATACGTACTTTATCGTTTAACGAACATGATCGAAATTATTTATATGTAAACAAACGAAAAAATATTATTTATTATAAATGTTATACAATATTTTAATATGAAAACTTTTGAAGTTTTCATTTCGAATACTTTAATATTTTGTTACTATAAGATTGGAGGGATAGGTGATTGATGAACAAATGAATGAGATGAGAGATAGAGACAGAGACATTTCAAAGAAGAAGAGAAAGAGGGAGGAGGGAGGAGAGAGAGGTAGTTCTCGCTTTCCCGCGCATTTAATCTTCCGTGGGGGCATTCCGTCAAATCGATGTGAAATTTGGGTCGAATTCGGCTTAGCGGAATTGATTTCCTCCGGTTTCTCGGTTATGAACAATGTGTACGACCAGGACGGTGTTTAGATCGGATTTACGAAGCGGGTCGCTTCGCTCCCTTGCGCTTGTTGAAAGACCGACTCGAATTGAGCAGCGAGTCGACCGAATTAAACCGACACTACCCCTTCCCCTTCGTTGCTATCTACATCCCTTGCTTCTAACACTACCGTCACTCACAATCACGACCACTAATACCAACACGAACACTAACACAGCTGCTCTTCGATAATCTTTTCTTCTCTTAAACCCACGGGAAACGCGAAATGATATCTTTTAATTTTTCCTAGAAAATTATTATCGAAGATGTAAGTATATTCGTATTAGACGTGTAGTTCGTATTTATGTGTTAAAAAAAAAAAAATTTGAACCGGTAAATTTCAATATACAAATGTTTTATTTAAGAAAATGATCGGAATTATTTCATATGGAGAGGATTATTTCATATATTCGATTAATGAATTTTTTATTTTTTTTTTAAACATTATACTTTTATTTTGTTCATATTAGATAATCTATGCTCTCTCTTTCTCTCTCTCTCTCTCTCTCTCTCTTTATTTCTTCCTGTTTCCCTGTCTTTCTTTCTCTCTTTCTTCCTCTCGGCCTGTCTCTGCGAGATTATTTATTAAACTACTTTAAAAATTTGAGACTAACGATAAGAAAACCCACCTAATTACCACTACGTGATTCTAGTGAACTTTTCCTTGAATTTCTTTTTCGTAAGAACAATAGAATCACATGTCACGTCTGCATTATGCTTCGAGAGCGTATCATTTTTTTTTTATTTTCTCGTTCTTTTTTATGCACAATAATCCAAAATCTATATTTACCAGCTACCTCGCTATTTTTTTATATTCTCATTCAGTCGTTATTTTTTATAACATCATTGCTTTGTCAGATCTCCAATCACAAATATTTATTTGAAATATATCCTTATCTTATTATCGATTTTTTTTTTTTATATTATCGGTATTTCAAAATATTTCAAATAATAAAGACGAGACGATTTTGAAAAACTCTCTTTCCCTTCATCGTAACCGAACGAGAGGAGCGTATTTTACTGATCGTAGAATTTCAAAAGGAGTGATGAAGGGAAAGGAAGGGAAGGGAAGGAATGGGGTAGAGTTAAGCGTGTAAAAGCTATCGCCGTCCATTGTGTGTAGCCGTAGCAGTAACAAAGTCGAAAGTATAGATCGACGCGTCGCGTAAAATCGTGCGACGTTTTTCGAGGTCTCCCAGGCTTTCCCCTTTTTTTTCCATTGCCGCTAAAGCAATGGAAAAGCGAGGGAAAACCGAAAAAAAGAAATGAAAAGAGAGATAGAGATAGATACAGAAAGAAAGAAAGAAAGAAAGAGAGAAAAAGAGAGAGAGAGAGAGAGAGAGAACAGGATAGGAATGACTGGATGGGGTGTGAGGATACTCTCTCGCAAAGCTTTAACATAAATTTTAATGGAAACTGAAATCTACGTCGAACCTACCGGGAAATATATCTCGGCGTGCACGCGTCCGTGAAATTTAAATCCGTGATTTTAAGCGGGTTACGAATGAAATATTCCCTACTTTTTTCTCTCTTTCTTTTCTTTTTTTATTTTTTTTACTCGTTTATAGTTTTGAAAATTTTTCTTTTCCCGCGAAAACTAAAAGAGGTAGAGTATGGGACGAAACAGAGAGGGAGAGAGATGTCGAAAGCTTTCGTCGTACTTTCTTCTTTTTATTTTTTCTTTTTATTCGCTATCTCTCTCTCTCTCTCTCTCTCTCTCTATCTATCTACCTATCTATCTCTCTTTCTCTCACACTCTCTCTCTATGTAAACGAAAAGATTCTCAGGGAAAAAATTTCGCGAACGGTTCTAAACGATCTCGTTAAGTAAAAGCGCGCGCGACGTACGAATGACCCCAGGCGAGAAAGACCCTTGACCTCTCGCAGCAAAGCACTCACTCTCTGCCAACACACTCGTACTTCGTCATCCTGTTATACTTACTTCGTAAGCTTAGTATGCGAATTGTCAGTATGTATGTCATGTTTCTGTAAAAATTCACAACGACGAAAACGAGGAGAAGAAGGAAGAAGAGAAAAAGAAGAACAGGGGAGAGAGAGAGAGAGAGGGGGGGGCCGTAAAAAAAGAAAAAGAGAAAGAAAAACGCTTGACGTAACTCGGACGAGAGTGCCGTGGGAGAAAGTAACTTTACATTTGCGATACGAAACACACCTCGCTTACGTCCTATACCCTCGAGTTTCTTCTCTTTGACAAGAAGAAAAAAAAAAAGAAGAAGAAAGAGAAAAAGAAAGAAAAGCAAAAGAAAAGAACAGAAACGAGAGGAAAAAAAATAAAGTTGGCATCGTTAAAACGAATGCACACATCTGTCTAAACGTATATATACATATATGTATGTATGTACATATGTGTGCATCTGTGCGTGTGTGTGCTCTTTCTTTCTTTTTCTTTTTTTTTTGTATTTTTTGCGAGAGGATCGAAGATAAAGAAATAACAAAGAAAAGAAGGGATGGAATAAAAGCATTCGTCGGTCCGGTTGTTTTTATCTCCAGAAAGAAAGAATGAAAAAGAGAGAGATAGAAAGATAGAGAGAAGGAGAAAGAAAGAGTGAGTGAGAGAGAGAGAGAGTTCATTTTTACGTTTTTACGTGAAAAAGTGGGAAGAAAATAGAAAGAATCGAAGTTTGTATTTACGGTGGCTTCGAGAGTCTTGGCACTTTCCATTCGTCACGCGATTCCATCTACTCCACGATCGAAGTTCGAGAAAAAGACCAATCCCACCTTCGCCCTTTATCTTTGTTTTTTTTTTTTGCCTTTTTTCTTCTCCTTCTTCTTCTTTCTTTTTTTTTTGTTTGACTTAGAAATTCAACCCTTGCGCCAACAAGCGCCACGATCGATCGATCATGATTTTTATCAATTTTTTTTATTTTTATTTGCAGCCTCGTGGAGCAGCCTCGGAGTTGTCGTCCTCGGTCAGCAAGGTCCGGAATTCGTTCTCGAGCCACCAAGCACTTTAGTTTTCTCCAACACAACCGGCTCTCAATTGAGTTGTTCCGCACATGGGAGTCCGACGCCACACGTCACGTGGATAACTAGTCCGGATCAAAGATCGGTCTCGGCGGTTCCCGGACTACGGTAAGTTTCACCTATCTTTGATTTCAACTCTTATTTTTCCTAACTATAAAGAAAAGAAAGGAAAAAAGAGCAGAGAGAGAAAGAGAGAGAGAGAGAGAGAGACTTTTGAAAAAAGTTTGGAAACTTTTGCATGTCTGCTTCGAACAGATTTTATCAAGAGTGACTTCAAAGAATTTACTTTGATTTACGATAGCCTACTTTGATGATAAAAACTCGCTTGACTTGGAAACAAAAATAGAAAAAAGATAGGAATAGACAAATAGAAAGAGAAAATGAAAGAGAGAGAGAGAGAGAAAGGAAAAAGTTACTTTCAATTTCTCATTTGCATTCGTTGGAAATTTCTGATTTTTCGCTCTATACAATGAGATAAAATAAAACTGATTTTTCCCGATGATTAAATCTATTATTTTCTCTTTTTAATATTATTTTCCTTTTTAATAGTTTTTTTTCCCTATATTTCTTCTCTTTTATTTTTTCTTTTTTCCTTTCTTCTTTTTATTTTTCGTTTTTTCTTTTCTTTCTTTTTAATTTTTTCTTTTTATTTTACATTCTGAACTTCTCACAGATCGAGGATTTTAAATCGCTAGCAGAACATAAATTTAAATTATTGGTCGAAATGGACACAGACATGAAATCATATCGCAATCGAATTAAAGAGCTTTCATGAAAATAAAAATCACAAATAAATGGAAGAAAATGAAAATTCTCGCAGATTCGGCTATAATCTTCGACTCTACGCATCGTGTATTTCGAATTCCCTGAAAGCATCCCCGGGTAATCCTTTCGGATATTTCCGAGTCCAGCTAGCTTGCTTGCTCTCTCATTCGGTCAGTTCGGGGGCCCCATAAAACAGCGGTTTTTCGTCTAAAAATTCGATTCGGAATTTACAGGCGCGCTCGCCGCAACCGGTCCGCTCTAAGCGGATCAGAGTACCAAACGGATTTGAAACTTCAGCGGCGGCCTAAATTGCTCGAGCTTCCTGTCCGGAGCAAACGATCGATTCTTTTAGCTCTATCTCTCTCTTTCTCTCTCTCTCTCTCTCTCTCTCTCATACACACACACACACACACACACTCACTCTAAAATATTTCTCTGTTACCCGTTTATTTTATTTTTCATTTTCCTATTACTATATAATTCATTATCCCATTTATCGTATCTCTAGTTTCGAAATTACATATAAGCTACTATATATAAGCTATAATACATAAATCCAACGGATTTATAAACGGATTTATAAACGGATGGATAAACAGTCGCGCAAAATTTCAATTATATTTTACCGTCGAAAATAATACCTATTATTTAAAATTTTCAATTCTTTTTCTTTTTCTTTTCTCTTTCTTTTTTCTTCTTTAATAATTATCAAGTAACGACTTCGTTGATTATTATTTGAATAATCGCACGGTAATAGAAATCGTTGTAAAAATTCTCAAAATATATAGAAACGAAATTAGAAATCGGTCTCAAAGTTAAATACACGAAGAACGGACGTTCAGTTTTCGTTTTAGTAAGCCAGTCGGATAAGTAATTGGATACGATATCTCGAGCGAAATGAACCGCGACAGGGAAGACTCCTTGCCGGAAATTCGACGGCGTAATGTCCGGCAATAGCAACCACCGCACTCGAGGAAACTATTTCCTCCCGTTAATCGAAACGTTCCTCCGAGCTACCATGCTTCTCGATCTTCTATCTCTATTTTTCATGATCTCCGTCTGTCTCCTTTCCTTTCTATAACGAAGATCTTTTAATAGGATGTATCGATATAAAAGAAAAAAAGAAAAAAGAAAAGGAAATATTATATATATATATATATATATATATAAAATTTGATCGTAATAACGAGTAAGATTTGATTCTATAAAAAATGTCCTTTATAAAAGATAAAAAAAAAAAGAACAGAAAAAATAAGAGGACGTTGATTTCGTCGACTTTTTTTGAGTATCGTAAAAAGAAGGAAAACTAAATAGAAAAATAGAATAAGTCTTGTTTCTTCATTTCAGTATCGTTGATCAAAAGTTCTCTAACAATATCTTATCTATTTTATTTTTAATCGAAATAAATTTCATAAATCCACGTTCACCGACCAGAAGTCTCAGTTAAAGGTTGAAAATCGTACTACAGTTCTTTAACATTTTTTTAAATTGGTAAAACTGTTCGCTCATCGATGTTTCCAAGAAGTACACAGCTTTTATTTTTTTCGATACTCATATGAAAAGGTAAAAGGCAAATTAAGAACAGGGGAAGGACAAATAAAAAAGAGAAATAGATAGATGGATGGATGAATAAATGAATGGATGGATGAATGGATGAATGGATGGATGGATAGATGGCCGTATGTAGAAGGATATGTTTTAACGAAGTAGAAGATAAAGTGAGAAAGAGAAAGAGAGAGAAAGAGAGAGAGAAAGGGAGAAAATTAAAGAGAACGGGTAAAGAGCGAGAAGGAAAAGCAACCCGATTCTCTCTCCTAATGGTGCTTATCCAGCAACTCGACGTAATTTTACTCGAGTACACGAGAGAAGTGAGAACTTCCGATTTTTATGAACCTTTTGTGGTCCCTGGAGTAGCCAAGAGATTGAGAGAAAAGACTAAGAGAGAGAGAGAGAGAGAGAGAGAGAGAGAGAGAGAGTCAGGTACTTTTTCAAAGTTAAACCTTCGAGAGATGAAATAACCCTCGATAGACTTCCCACGAGTACGGTATTGATGCGTTGTACCAAAGAGATCCTCGAATTAAAATAAAAAGAAAAAAAAGGTGAAGGGAAAAAAGGAACATGCGAGAGAGAGAGAGAGAGAGAGAGAGAGAGAGAGAGAGAGAGAAAGAGAAAGAAGAGAGAAATGATGAAGTGTTCGCGCGAAATTGAAAAGTCCTTCTCGTTCGAGCCATTCGAGCCACTGATTTAACCGTGTTTTTGTCTCTTTTTTTCCAAGAGAGATATCGATCGCAATCGAATGACTACGCATGGAGGGATCAAAAAAAGAAAAAGTAAAAAAAAATAGAAAAAATAGGATACTCTCGAAAGATAGCAGGAAACACAAAGCTGGATGAAAAACGTATCTAGCTGAACGAAAACGAATCGTTCAATTTTGATGAACTTCCAAGGAAGCGTGTCCTCCTAGCGTTGACCATGAATCTTTCTATGGATTAGATATTCCTGAACTTCGTATTCGTTGATCATAAAATACAATTCGCGAAACGTATTCGAAATTTTCGTTGGTTGGAAAATTTAAACATGTTTTAATCTTTTTCTTTTAACTAAATATATTTATATCCATTTCCCTCCCTCCTTCCCTCTCTCTCTCTCTCTCTTTCTCTTTCTCTTTCTCTCTTTCCCTCCCTCTTCTCACTTTCGTTTTCTACTTATCGACAAAACGTAAAAAATTCTCGTCCTGAAAAGATAGAAATGAAATAGAAAGAAGAAGCAAAAGTGGAAATCTCGAGCGTCCGACGTCAATGGACACGAGAGGACGCCACGATCCTTTCCAATTCGATTTCAACGTCCAATCCCATCTCGTCGGATGGAAATCTCCTCCTCGTCGTGGCTGCTTTGAACGTCGTTTTCTTTTTATTCTCTTCCACCATTCCCTTCTCTCTCTCTCTCTCTCTCTCTCTCTCTCTCTCTTTCTCTATCTATCTCCTTTTCTTTTTTTTTATTTTTACTTTTATTCTATCCAGCTTCATCCGGCCGTCGCCTTTCACAGATCTTACTCGAACGTTTAATTTCATCGTCGTAAAGCAGAAAAGCGAACAGAGAAAAGAAGACACGAAGACGAAGCTAGGTGAAAAAAAGAAAAAGAAAGAAAGAGCGAGTGAAAGAGAGAGAAAGAGAAGGAAATGTAAGACTGCTTTCTCTTTTCTCGTCGTCTTCGTCGTCTTCGTCGTCTTTGTCGTCTTCGTCAGGCAAGAACATTCACGGAGGTTCTTTCGCACCGCCTACGAAACGAATCACGTTTCTCCGCTTTACCTCAGTGACATCAACACCAACACTACTATAACCCCATCCTCGAGCATCACCGTTACCACTGCTAACCGGCATCCACGCTTGTCTTTTTACTTTATTACTGGGAAGCACTAACACTAGGCAAAATACTATAGTATTATGCATCTCGTAACTGCATTCACCTGCGCGCGCGACTCTCGTCGAGATTCGTGACGCAGGAAACGCTTGTCGGCTTACTCCATCCTTCTCTGCCTGTCTCTCTCTCTCTCCCTCCCACTCTCTCTCTCTCTCCCTCTCGCTCTTTCTCTCTTTGTCTCCCTCTCTCTCTCTCTCTCTCTCTCTTTCTCTTTCCTTTTTATTTTTGTCTTTTTTATTTCCTTTCCTACCTTTTCTCCTTCCTTTCTTTTCACGCTGTTGCATTCGTTCACTCGCCTTTATTTCTAAAAATTGTATCGAACAAAAACTGAAGAACAATAAAGAAAGAAAAAAAAAAAAATATATATATATATATATATATATCAACGTTACGACCACGTATTTCCTCTTATTCTCTCCTTACGCAACGAGAATTCGTATTTCCATAAATACTAAGGAATTAAAGCGTCCACTCGACTCGTGATAATGTAACGAGCTTCTACGACCGACCGTGTTTTTCCTCCCCTTTTCCCTCTTTTTCACATAATTTTCCCAACGTAATCCTCGTTGATTTGATAGATCGTTCACAATTCGTTCTCGCACATTTAACCGTTTGTTTCTTTATACCATTCGTAGAGGAATAAAACGCATGTACTTACGTATCTATGTATGTACGTATGCATGTATCTATGCATGTATGAATGTATGTATGTATGTATATATATATATATGTATGTATATATGTATGTATGTATCTATGTACGTGACGTGCAGTACGCTTTTAATCCATGTCGTCGTCGGATTTGTTTAAACGTCGGGAATGTAAATAAGCGGCCGACCACTGCAGTCGTGTCAGAATGCAACGAAAGGATATCGTGTTTGGTCGAGAAGAACGAGAAGATCGAGGACAAAGGATTAGAGGATGATGGATTCGCAAAAGAGAGAAAGAGAGAAAGAGAGTGATCGCGATTACAAATTCTTTTTTCTCAATTTGTCCACGAGGGAAAGTTTCTCAGAGGAGAATTCATTTTTTTTTTATTTTATTACGAACAAATTTTACCTTGCTTCTTTGCTCTTTATCCTTCTATACTCCTCTCTCTCTCTCTCTCTCTCTCTCTCTTCTTCTCTCGCGCGCGCTCTGTCTCTCTGTCTTTATCTCTTGTATTTGCAGCCCCGAGGGGCTGGATATTTCTTCGTTACGGCTCGTATAATGTTTAATAAGAGAAACGGGCGGTCCGATCGAGTACTTATGCGAGCGTGCTTCATCGTGCAGTTGTTTGCTACAACTTCAAAGCGAATTTCTCTTTCTCTTTCTCTTTCTCTCTCTCTCTTTCTATCTATCTATCTATCTATCTTTATCTATCTCTATCTATCTCTATCTATCTCTATCTATCTCTATCTATCTATCTATCTATCTATCTTTCATTTACACATACGAAAGCTCGTATCAGCTTTATGGATTCATTCTACTCGACTTATCCCAAGTATTCCCATAGAATAATGCATCAAATTTCTCGTAATGAGCAAGATGAATAATCAATCGATTTTCCCAATCGAAAGATTATTATTTAAATGGAACTATTGTGAAATGTTTTCTTTTCTATTTTTTTAAGCTATAGTTTAACAAATAATTGCCTGGAAAATTTCAAATGGGACATACCCTGTGTATCTAAGTATGTGCCTTATTTAAGTATACAAAGGCTAAGTAAAACATTCGCGAACAGGGTCTTTGTCAGAGGCTGAAATTAGACGGCTCAGACGATGGAAAATAAAGTGAATTTTGCTGCTAGAAATTGTTCGTAAGCTTGCTCGTTCCTTCCTTCCACACGAAAATCTCTGATAACGATAAGGAAATTGTTCAGTCTCTCTTTCTCTCTCTCTCTCTCTCTCTCTCTCTTCTTTCTCTTTTCTTTTTTATGCATTGTTTCTCATAAACTAAGGAATAAGAAGATAATATAAAGTAATAAATTAATGAAAATACAGACTTCGTTTTTTGAGATCGATAAAATTTTGTCGAATTTTAATAGTCTGACCACATCATTTATTAATTCCCTTAAAATTCATCATCAATTCGTTGGATATGTATTAATAATATATATATATATGTATTAATAATATATATATGTATTAATAATATATATATATTAATAATATATATATATATAATACATATGTACACACATGTATATAATAAGATAAATTTTTCCGTAGAATCCTTTAATATGTACACATCAGATTTATTTTCCTTAGCTGTATGTATGTATACCTAAATTGATAAAACGTGTTTGCGTGAATCATGGTAAATGCGATCGATGCGTCGACCGTGGTCGAACGAATAAACGAACGAACGATACAACGTATCAACGAAGAATCACGCTAGAGAACGTGTAGAGAATGCTTCCCGTTTGACGTGAGCCCGTTACGCAAACAAAACCTGCAATACCTGCATCAACACTGGCACCATCGGCCCACGCACTCACCGTGCTTGAAAACTTCGGAAGCTAGACCTTTTTTTCTTTTTCTTTTTTTTTTTTCTATTTTTTTCGATATCCTGGCTCCAATCGCACCGATGCTTCTGCAAACAACGAGTCCTTGCCTACTTCGATATGCATAGTTTACTTTGTCTCTTCTTTTTTTTCATTTCTTTTTTTGTTCTTTTCGCATTTTTTCTTTTTTCTTTTCGTTGGTACACCGAATGAAGATCACTCTTACATTTTTTTTATTTTTTTTTTTATTTTTCTTTTATATATTATTTCGTTTTGTTCTACATCATTACATAATATTCCTTCCCGTTTAATTTTTCCTATTTCAATTATTAATCCGATTCATCTTTGGACGTAACGTAAAGAATCAATACGGTTGACTTTCATGTTACTTCACGTTTTAACCGAATTACCTATAAGTTCAGTACTAGTATCGAAAATATTGACAGGTTTAAATAACGACGCACATAGCTCGATAATAGCGTGAAATAAAAAGTTCATTGATCGACAAATAAATGATTATTATTAACAATTTTTATTTTTGCTAGTAATAAAATAATGGAACAACTGTATGACGAAATAAGAAATATAAAAAAGTTTATGTGACAGTCGAAGTGTTAACACGATTGTATGATAGTAAAAAATTTCATTTTAGTTTCTTTCCTTTTCTTTTCTTTTTCCTTTTTTCTCTTCTCTCTTTCTTGTTTTTTTTTTTTTATTTTTTTTTTTTTTTTTAGATCACTAGGTCAACTAGCTTTAAAAATGTCATTGTAACTATCTCGGACGTTCTTTATTGTTTCAGGCAACTGTTGGGAAACGGGACGCTTTATTTCCCGCCGTTTCTAGCGCAGGACTTCCGTGCAGAAGTTCACAACGCGAGATACAGATGTCGAGCGACCAGCTCCGTTGGGACGATACTATCTCGCGAGGTCACTCTACGTGCAGGTAAGCCATTTTCAAGATTTATTCACTTTTACGAAAATTATTCCATTTCCGAGAATAGATGATTCCTGAATTAATAATGATCTCGGTGAGCGAATATCGAACATAAAATATACCAACGATAATAAATCACCGAGATAATTAAAAATTAAAATGATAAACCTCTCCTATATATACTTTATATCTAATCGAAAAAAAAAAAATTGGAAACGAAAAAAAACGAGAACGTCGCAAATAAAATACGGATTTCAAATGCGTATATATTTATTTCGATTAGAAACAAATCGATACGAATAAGGGAACAAGAAACTTATTCAGATAATTAGATAAGGTTAATAAAATGATATCTTAATAAAAGAAAAACAAAACAAACGATTCATTTATTTTTTAATTACGAAAATAAAAAGTTGAGATACTTCACCTGAAGAATATTGATTCATTTACGCTCAATTAAAAAAAAAAAAAAAGAAAGAAAAGAGAAAAGAAAAAGAAAGAAAGAAAAAAAAAGGTTAAAAGGTTAAAAGATCCCTTTTTGAAATTTGAAAGAAAATCTAAAATGTCTTTCTGTCCATTAATTCCATCGAACGTTGTATCGACGAAAGCCACTTATGTACATATGTAGAGTTATTTCCAGTGCCGGTACGTGATACAAGAGGAAAAAGAAACGCAATATACCGTTGCAATGCTTGGAAATATTGCTACAAGGTTTTCACATATTTACTTTATCGAGAAAGCTCTTGACCAGAAGCTCACAGTTGAGATCGTAGCTCTTCCTACAACGGTAATAACCATCTACTGGCTCTGATTCCAGAAAGAGAGAGAGAGAGAGAGAGAGAGAGAGAGAGAGAGAGAGAGATGGAGGGAGTGAAGGAGAGAAGGAGGGTAAACATTACGTGCTCAAATAACACGCAGCGTGCAACTATAATATTCCTATATTCGCCCGCGGCATTCAATGAAAATTGCCATCTCGTGAACACCTGATTAAATGTGGTGTTTACGTTTTATCGAGAAGTCGATCGAACGTTAACACAATGTTTCCTAACGAAAATCTCGATATCGCATCGTAAAAGATTTTGATCGACTATTTTGTTCCGTGCGATGAGGGAGGGATAATGAAGAGAGAGGAAAAGGATTCTCATTTAATTATCTAACACGATTGATCGTTAATTTTTCTGTTAATATTCCGAGGACAATATATATATATATATATATATTTGATAATATGAAATAGGAGAACGATCAATCGATAATATCACTTGATATCCCTTTAATTCGACACAAATCTAATATTGTATATCGATTTAATGCAAAACTCATAATCTTTGTATCGTATTAATAAGAATGAAAGGATGGTTGTAACTGGTATCGTTGTACCTTTGTACTTCCATTCGATTAATCGCTCATTGAATGCATATGTACATATGTGTATGTATATAGATACTTAGATAAATAAATACATACATACATACATACATACATGCATACGTAACGTAAGTGGGAATAATCTCATGAGACTTTCTATCGTTCGTATCGTTTCTCGCAAAGGTATAACGATCGGATATACAATAATCGTGATTGTTCTGTTAGCACGTGATTCGTAAAGATCGTAGACGAAGTTCTAAAGAAGAAATGTCAATTACCAAAGAGAAACGTAACAAGAGTAACGAATACTTATTACGTCGTAGTAATAATAACCCAGTCCCGAAGTTTCTGAAGATCCCATTATGCTCGATAGAGGATAACCCATAGGATAACTATCGTGTGGTTATTGGCATTGGGAAATCGCATTTTCTCTAGTTGCGAGACTAGTCGCTATCCAAGTAAATACCAAAGGGGAAACGGTTGAAAGCCGTTAAATTGTATCGAAGGAAGTTCGATTCTCGAGTATAGGTGGACGTGAAGGAGAAGACCAAGAGGGGAGTTGGTTTACTGAAGTTATTCCGACCTGTCTGGAAAGAGCGCGGCGGAACATTGGGACAAAACTTCATCCGGTCGGGTTAACGTGAGCCGCCATTTAAAAGGGCTGATTTTAAGCCGACTTCTATTACTGACCACTGGGTAAACCACTACGTCTATCCTGAAAACGTTTTATCCTGCTTTTATAAGCACACTTGGTATTAGAAAGGTTGAAGGAGAAGGCCAGGAAGGGAGATGGGAGGGTGCACGCCTAGGAGTCAAGGAAGATCAATGGCCTTTACATCGCGCGTTTATTCGATACCAAACACGGGCTGAACTTTCGTTGTCCGTTCCGATTGCAACGAAAATAGAATAAAAAGAATAACGTTAGGTCGATCTTTCTTTCCTTCGTACCTTTCCTTTCATCGTATCTTTCCTTCCTTCCTTTCTTCCTTCTTTCCTTAACGAAATTTATCGCGGCTGATAGAGCATTTTTGTAGTGGAAAACTCTGATCATATCTACGGAAAAGAAAAGAGAGAGTTAGTATTACCTATCTACGTACGTAACGAAAAATTACGTTCGGTTCTTTCTCGCTTTTATACCTAGCTACGTGGATATTTATTCTATGTGTCCTGTGTATATACGTGTAGGTATGTATTGTACATTCTTACGTATGTGAGGAACGAAGAGACCTAAAGAAGAAGAGAGAAGATTGAAGACACGGAATCAATATATATTATGGTTTATATATATATGTATATATACAATCAATATATACATATATATATATATGTTGTATATATGTTTGTTTTATTGGATCGACTATACGATATATTTTTTTTTTACACGCACTCACTAAAAGAGCATACGATTTTTTTCTTTTTTTTTCATGCTCGAGGCCTTATTCTCTCTCTCTCTCTCTCTCTCTCTCTCTTTCTCTCTCTCTCTTCTCTCTCTCTCTTTCTTTCTCTCTCTCTCTCTCTTTCGTTTCGTATATTTTTTATAAAAAGCAAATATAATTCTACGAGAAATAAAAGGGATGATATCATGAAATAACGATTTTTATAACGACTATTATAACGAGTGGTGCTCGAGAGATTTCCACGATTCTTGAAATCTAAACATGGAAAAGGAAGAAAAAGAAGGGTGTATTTCTTTGGCAAACTTACCATGTTCCCTGTTTTATACTTCTACAAACGTTAGCTAGACTTTACGTTTACTATGACCCTCCAATTATGTGAACAAACAGAATTCAAAGGCAATTTGTATAAAATAGAAACAAGGAAAACAAAACATTTCACGATTAAAAACAAAATATGTGGATTCGTTATCGGCCGAGCCAAACGAGTAAATATTGCACCTGAAATTGTGAACCTTTGCGATCCATTTTAAACGTTCATGTTTGTTTTCTTGTTTCTTCAAGTAGTAAAGATCGATCGATAGTCTGTCCTATACATTTTACGTATGTACTTTGCGCATCCCTTATTTCCCCGGTGATTTCTTTATGTACTTACAAGGATACCTTTCATGTATCCTCGAATGTATCCTAAAGGTGAGCTTACGCACGTTTTTCTCTCAAAACTTCGTCCATTTAAAAGATCTTCTCACGAAATCTCTCTCTCTCTCTCTTTCTCTCTCTCTCTCTATTTGTCTGTCTCTTTCTCTCTCTCTCTCCCTCTCACTCTCTCTATTTGTCTGTCTCTTTCTCTCTCTCTCTCTCTCTCTCACTCTCACTTTCACTCTCTCTCTCTCTCTCTTTCTCTCTCTCCTCTCTGTCTCTCTTCCTCTTTCGTATTTTAAAGAAGACAAAGTATCTACAATATGCTGACTCGCATTTCTAAAATATTCCTTTTGATCAACGTAATACCAAATACGAAGAGAAAAATCCGAGTTGGATAAGGAAATAAGGATAAGTTTAAAAGAAAAAAAGGGAGAAAAAGAGAAAGAAAAAAGAAAAGGAGAAGTATCATTAGAAATTTCTTTTCCTTTATCTTTTACATTTCTTTTTACCAACAGAAACAAATGCAGAAACGAAGAATCTTTTGGAAGAAATATATTTTGCGATCTCTACTGCTTCCGTTTTCTTTTTCTTATCCTCCGTCTACCTCTCTCTCTCTCTCTCTCTCTCTCTCTCTCCCTCTTTATCTCTTTCCCTCTCTATCTCTTTTTTTCCCTCTTTCTTTCTCTCCTCCTTTTTTTTCTTTATATTCTTCCAGAATCTAAATTCGGTCGCGACACGCTATCGAACACGTAGAACCTAATGTTTGTCTGAGAAAAACTTAAGGGGCGAAGTTCTCCCACGAGGAAACTCGATGG